>NW_013767119.1:0-823 GCF_000517525.1 Limulus polyphemus
AGCCAGTATTATGAGTTGGATCCAACGTAGACTGGTGCCACTCCTACCAGCACCTGGGAAAAAACACTCAGGGACCCAAGTAGGAGGGCTCCCAACTTTGCCCTCTTCTCCAAGAGTGGAGCAATTCACTCAAACATTCTGGAGAAAAAGCCTCTGTCCACTACTCTGGTGACTGAAAACCAGGTGTGTAAGAACTCCCTAGTAGAATCTTGAGGGTAATGCACATTATGGAATTCTAAGGAACAGTGCAATAGGTGAACCAAGTTCCCTAAATTTTTAAAAGCAAACCGACCCCAATTTATTCAGTCCGATGATCAGCAAGGATGGACATGATCCTCTTTAGCTTTACTCATGATAGTCCATGAGTGGCAGTCCAGCATAGTATGGTAATACCACCTGGTGAGCTCTTAGGTGGTCTTATGGAACACCTCATTTCTACAGAGCCTGTTGTAACCGGTAGTAAGTACAGTGATATAGTGGTTGCTAGTGCAGAATTGGTTTGATAAAAGCACACCTGCCTGTGTAACACTTGCCACAGAGTGGGATTCTGTAAAAATAAGGTAAGGGACCCTGATAGGTAGAAATGAAAATACTCACCCCTTCTGTATAATCTAGCAGAAATGGTTAAGATAACTACAGAGGGTAGACAAAAACCCTCAGATGAAAAGACTGCCAAATCATGCAAATAACGTGAGATAAAAGAATTGGGGGAGGTCCACATACCAGTCCACACAATAACTTCCAGTTGGGAATTTGACCGGGCCACTGAGGACATTGAAATGTGACAAATCTGAATAGACGTGACTCACAGAAGATTCCTCTC
>NW_013767120.1:0-824 GCF_000517525.1 Limulus polyphemus
CTACTCTTTTACCAACGAATAGAGGGATTGACCGTCACATTATAACGCCCCCACGGCGGAAAGGGCTAGCATGTTTGGTGTGAACCCATAATCCTCAGATTGCGAATCGAGCCCCCTAACCACCTGGCCATGCTGGGCCATTTTTGAAAGAGCATAATAATTATATTCGTCAAGGGATAAAGCCTGATATTGTCGTAAATGGTGGAAAAATTATGGTTACTATCAGAAACACTGCTCTATGGGCTATTTGTGCTAGTAATTATTAATCGTAGTATTCATACCTCATTGAAAAAATTTTAGAAAATTGAACATTTTCTAAAAAAAAGACTTTTCTTGGAAGTACTACGCAGGAAAAATGTTTGGATTGTGCTCTTTAGTTATACACAACTAATTGCATCAAAATGATTCAATGTACATAGCTCAAAATTTTCATAAATTTTACTGATATATACTGTAATGCTTTTATATGTTACAAATGGTACCCTTTATTGAAAAATAAGTTTTTTGAAAACTCCAGTTTCACAGTACTACATTTAAAAATTACATCAATAAAGATATAATCAAACCATCACATACAGTCTTGTTTGTTTGTTTGAAGCTAAGCACAAAGCTACACAATGGGCTATCTGTCCTCTGCCAACCACGGGTATCGAAACTAGGTTTCTAGCGTTGTAAGTCCGCAGACATACCGCTGTGCCACTGAAAGGCCACATACAGTCTTAATGAAAGTCGTGTTCTTGTTGTGAAAAGAGTACTTTCATTTAAAATTGTGTTCTGTGATAAATAACTGGTTGTTGAACATACCACTGTTATTTTTTTAATTG
>NW_013767121.1:0-1589 GCF_000517525.1 Limulus polyphemus
AAGTGGTACATATTATTGTATTAAGTGGTACATATTATTGTATTAAGTGGTACATATTATTTACTAGGGTATATATTTTTTGAGCAGAACAATCTATTAGCTTAAGGTTTTTTTCTAGACTTACCTGTGGTGTCATTTTAGAAAATACTTCCCAGTTCGTGGTAGCCATAATACTGTGTGTAAGATCCTGTAATTACATAGATATAGAACACATATAATAAAATCACTGTTATATTTCTTGTATTAATAGCAAAAATGTTAGACAAGGGTCACCACCCAATAAGATTTAAAAGAAGTACCATAAGATACCGAAAGTACCACTCATCGAACTAAATCATCCACAACAAGAATCTGGAACTTAAAAGTTATAAAACTGAATTACGTTTTTAAAATGTTTGCCAATGATTACTAGCTAATAGTGTGGGACCAATACTAAAGCCTTTCTGATAATATTTTTGTTTTTAAGTGTAAAGTTACACCAAAACGTTTTGGAGAGAATATCGTAGATAAAAAATACGTACCCGCAAAGCTGCTGGAACATCGGCACTCTCAAGCCCTCCACACGATCCCAGTAGCGTTGCTATGTCTGCATAAATATCAGCTGTCATTCCTATCACACAAGAAAGTTTGGTTTAATTTTGTTGTCTTTTGGTATAAGTTAGAAGTTAAAGAGGTCATTCCATCTGCATTTTACTTAAGAATATAGAATGAACTACATAGAAACTAAATGGTTATAAAATAGTGTGTTTCATATTACCCAGTAATGGTTGTATAATAATGTTTCATATTACCCAGTAATGGTTGTATAATAATGTTTTTCATATTACTCAGTAATGGTTGTATAATAATGTTTCATATTACCCAGTAATGGTTGTATGATAATGTGTTTCATGTTACCCAGTAATGGTTGTATAATAATGTGTTTCATACTGCCCAGTAATGGTTGTATAATAATGTTTCATATTTCTGATAATGTTGCCCAGTAATGACTGTACATAGATTTATTATACCAAATAATATTTATGTTTAATAATGTGTTTTAAACTCCATTTGATTTTACAACACATAGATGTGGTCATTATGTGCACATGAACATCAACTCACCTTTCTGTTCACTGATGAGAACAATCAACAAGGCAACATTGTAAAAACTGTTCAATGTGGTCGTCTGCATGTGCAAATTTGCCGGCTGAAACAGAATTGCCCAAACAAAACACCTTTAGACATACACTTTATACAAGCACAAAACTTCTGTAAACAAAAGCTCCATTATGAACAGAGATAACTTTTGTATAAGCTTGTCTCGTATATTAACAGTGAGATGTTTATAGGTTTCTTACCTAAGTAGTGAAACAGAGGGGGCATGTGCTCCTTTAATTTTGACCCATCAGAAAAGTGCCCCTTTGAATGGGGAATAGAGACTTCTGTATAACTATCATAGGAAGCCACTTTTTCAGTTTTAAATTCAATGGTTATGATTAACATCGTAAATAAGTGTCATTGGTGCTCCCCAATTCAAATATGGTCTGTTATTTATGGTTTCTCAAATATATATTATAAGATTTATTACCTGAAATTATCAAAAAGTA
>NW_013767122.1:0-823 GCF_000517525.1 Limulus polyphemus
AAGAAACATGTTAACACGGGTCTAAGTGAAAACCTTATTATACTTCACTTAATTTATGCGACGACCTTCGTCACGCAGTATGTACTGTGTTACACAGAAATTAGCCTCGATATACTGAAAATGTACGGAAGTGCATGTACACGGACATGCTGACATCGCTAAATACTACACGCGATAAGAACTCGCGTGAAGCGATAACCTTATCAACACAGTCTTATGATACTATATAAAACCAAACAATAGCTTGACAAAATTCGTAAATTAAGCACATCTCATGAGTGGAGATAAATAAAACCTCACATTTCTTTTTAAATCATCGAACTTGCGTCATTTTTCAATTCATGTACATTTACATCTATAAAACTGCTACAGCTTCTACTTCACTTCAGTGTATCATGGAAACGAGCGACAGATCATTTGATCTAGTGTCAGCTGTTGGAGCTGGTATGGAGAAACTGAAGCAGCAACAGGTTAGATGTTCCTTGTAGCTCTTTCTGGCAGGGCCTAGTTTAAGAAACGTTTAAGGGGGTGTATAGGGAACCACAGTCCTAAAATAACCTATATCCACACAAAGGTCAAAGTTAGCTACAATGTTTTGAATTGCATTCAAGTTGGGTAATTTCTATTAATGTAACTAATAGAATGACCTATATCTCCAGAATCTATTTTTATTGGCTCAGTATTTCACCATTATAGTTCGATAACCTACATGTTCGTATTAGAAATAATATTGTTGCGTCATCGAGTCACATGACTACTGTGACGCAACGTTTCTAGAACTATCATGTACTATGGCGAATGCTCTAGTAATTACTAGATATAG
>NW_013767123.1:0-823 GCF_000517525.1 Limulus polyphemus
TACCTTAACGGTTCACACTGACCGTTAATATCCCAATTATAACTTAACGGTTCACACTGACTTTTAATATCCAGAGTATACCTTAACGGTTCACACTGACTGTTAATATCCCGATTATACCTTAACGGTTCACACTGACCGTTAATATCCCGATTATACCTTAACGGTTCACACTGACCGTTAATATCCCAATTATAACTTAACGGTTCACACTGACTTTTAATATCCAGAGTATACCTTAACGGTTCACACTGACTGTTAATATCCCGATTATACCTTAACGGTTCACACTGACCGTTAATATCCCAATTATAACTTAACGGTTCACACTGACTGTTAATATCTCGAAGGAAAAAAAGGAGCCTAATCTCATTATGATTTTTTTATTTCCCTGTCATTCTAAACAAAAAGTATTCATCCCTATACACGAGTGGGCCTCAATCTAAAAACAAGGTTGGGAACCACTAATTTCTCCCTCTAAGAACAAACAAACAAACAAGATTTGTTTTGTTGTTGTTGTGTATCTGCTCTTGGTCTAAATGGTAAGTTTAGAGACAACTAAGATTCAGGTATAACTACCCTTAATTTTGAACCATTGACCAGTTCGGCTCTCTGAACCTAAGAAGAGAGTTGATTACAGATCTGCGTTCCGGGTTTTTCCTTATGGTAGCCCTATTGATTACAGATCTACGTTCCGGGTTTTCCTTATGGTAGCCCTATTGATTACAGATCTACGTTCCGGGTTTTCCTTATGGTAGCCCTATTGATTACAGATCTACGTTCCGGGTTTTCCTTATGGTAGCCCTCTTGATTACAGATCTAC
>NW_013767124.1:0-824 GCF_000517525.1 Limulus polyphemus
AGGGAAGAAGACAGAGTAAACTCGTTGATACAACGCCAGTATGTGAAGCCAGAATTTCGAGTCTAACATTTTAGGCTCTTTTTTTTGTTTTCGTTAAACAGTTTATTGTAAACGTACTAAAAAAAAAGGTGAGGGTTAGAATTATTCCAATAACCTTTTGTAATTAATTAGACTCAATATGAGAGTGTCAATAAAGACTTTAATACATGAATTAAAAACAAAGAAGAATAGTAAAGATAATGACTTTGGAAATAATTTTCGTTACTTGTTTTATTCAGTTCTCTTAGAATGTATTTACTACAGATCAGTTTGTTTTGTCAAAGATAAATCAAGCTCTAAAATATTTACCTGTCACTAAGATGACCAAATATAAATACTCCAGTCAACATTCCCAACATAAACACCGTCTGGTTCATGGATACGAGCCATTCCCGATCACAGAATAAGTCCCACTGAAAGATATAGTTTGGAATATTTCCACCATGAAAAATTAATTAATTAATATTTAGTAAATGATGCTTAAATAAATATTCAAAGACAAGTAGACTAAATTCACACTCCATGTGTTTACAAGAGGTTTACCTTAACACCCCTACTTTAAGTTGGACTGTTCCAAGATTTGCTGTGTTTTCGATCTTTTATTTATTTATTTTTTTTTCATGTGACAAGATCAATATGACAGCATTCTCTCTGATGAGAAGATTTGTATATATAAGTATGGAAGAAGATGAAAGTAGCTAAATCTTTGCTTCTCTGTCAACAAACTAACTTCTCATTGCTTGCAGGACGCCATTTTGTAATATCTGTACAATTTCGATGACGAG
>NW_013767125.1:0-822 GCF_000517525.1 Limulus polyphemus
GGGTTAATAGGAACGAGTAGACTAGTAGTTCTTACTATTCTCACTATTAAGTATGAATAAAGATGATGCATTAACACTATCAATTACATTTAAACACCTCAATCAGATTCCCCCCCAAATCTTCTTTTTTCAAGAGAAAACAATTTGAGATATTTCAGCCTTTCTTCGTATGACAACCCTTTCATCCCAGGCACCATTCTAGTAACCTTCTCTAAACCCTTTCCAAAATGCAATGTCCTTCCGAAGGTAAGGAGCCCAAGACTGAACACAATATTCCAAATGTGGCCTAACCAGTGACCTATACAATGAAATTATAACCCCACTTGTGACATTAATACAGTTTGATTGAGCTCAATTTGTAACAACCCTCTGCTTTCTTCCATCCAGCCACTCTTCTATCCAATTTGCTAACGTATCCTCCACACCTGCAGAGGTAATTTTGTTACAAGCCTTTTATGTGGCACCTTGTCAAATGCTTTCTGAAAATCCAGATACACCAAATCTACACTCTTACCCTCATCTACATAAGCAGTAACCTTTTTAAAGAATGTCAAAAGATTTGTAAGGCAAGACTTTCCCTTAGTGAAACCATGTTGACTATCCAATAAAATTGTAAATTTTGTTAAATGACTTTGCAAAGCATTTTTTTTTATCAGATTTCCTAAAATTTTTCCAACAACTGATATAAGACTAATGGGTCTATAATTACTAGGACAATTTTTTATCACTTCTCTTGAAAAGAGGAGTTACATTAGCTAACTTCCAATCCTCTGACACCTGCCCACTATTCAAGGACTTAAAAAAAAAATGTAGCAAGTGGCT
>NW_013767126.1:0-1129 GCF_000517525.1 Limulus polyphemus
GACGTGCTCCAATGAAGTTATATCTAGTTGGTGCACCAATGGAAAGAGAAGTCGTCGACATTGCTGGTCCTTTGCCCCAAACTCGTGCTGGAAACAGGTACATTTGTGTAGTGATGGATTATTTCACCAAGTGGCCTGAGGCATATGCAATACCAAACAAGGAAGCTACAACTGCAGCTTCAACTATTAGTTATTTCTTCTTCAGATTTGGTATTCCATACGAACTGCATTCGTATCAATGCTGTAACTTTGAATCAGCTGTGTTCCAAGAATGCTGCAAGTTGTTTGGCATACAAAAGACCAGGACAATGCCACTTCACCCATAGCCTGATGGGATGGTAGAAAAGTACAATTGGGCACTGGGACAGAAATTGGCAAAGTTTTGTAATAGCCACCAAGATGATTGGGATGTCTTACTCCCTCCACTGTTGATGGCCTATAGAACAGCAGAGCATGAAGCCACTGGATACACTCCAGCAAAGTTGATGTTTGGTCGGGAACTTCGGTTGCCAGTGGATTTGTTAAAAGACGCCCACCTTACAAAGAGTTGACTGAAAATGTGCCAGAGTTCATGAAAGTGTTATCTGAAAGGATGGATGATATTCACCATCAAGTGCGTTCAAACTTGAAAACGTCTGCTAATTCGATGAAGTTAACTTATGATAAGAGATCTACTGAAGTCAGCTTTGTACCCGAGACAAGGTATGGTTGTATAATCCCAGGAAGACCAAAGGGAAGTCTCCTAAGTTGTCTTTTCCATGGGAAGGGCCATATGACATAGTGGTTCGTCTCTCAGACGTGACTTTCGGATAAAATGTGGTCGGCCGAGGTAAGCCAAAAGTGGTGCATGCCAACAGGCTTTGGCATTATCATGGTCCAGGACATTTCAGTTGGGACGAAGTGAACAACAGAACAAATGACGCTGCTGAAGACGTGCCACCTGAAGAAGCCACCGTCGAAGAAGAAACTCTACTCAGTTTTGAGAAGGGAAACAGTGAAGCTCTTGATGAAGTTACTACCACTGATATGACTGTTACCGACGATAGAACATTTCCTGATGAAGCAGATGAACCCAAAGTGAAGCAGAAGCCAACGATACGGAGACCAGTACGGAAGAAGATACGTCCCG
>NW_013767127.1:0-3072 GCF_000517525.1 Limulus polyphemus
TGTTGGCCTACAAAAGGATCTATTGTTTTTGATTGTCTTACAACCGGATATTTTGTTTATAGTTGGCCTACAAAAGGATCTATTGTTTTTGATTGTCTTACAACCGTATCTATTGTTGAAAGTTGGTTTACAACTGGATTTAATGTTTATAGTTGGCATACAACCGGATATTTTGTTTATAGTTGGTCTACAAAAGAATCTATTGTTTTTAGTTGTCTTACAACCGGGTATATTGTTTATAATTGGCTTCCAACTGGTTATATTGTTTATATTTTGCTTACGTCCAGATATATTGTTTATAGTTGACTTCCAACCGTAGTTATTGTTTATACTGAGCCTACTACCGGATCTATTGTTTACAGTTGGCTTACCACTGGGTATATTGTTAATAGTTGGCATACAACTGGATATTTTGTTTATAGATGGCCTACAAAAGGATCTATTGTTTTTGATTGTCTTACAACCAGATATTTTGTTTATAGTTGGCCTACAAAAGAATCTATTGTTTTTGATTGTCTTATAACCGTATCTATTGTTGAAAGTTGGTTTACAACTGGATATAATGTTTATAGTTGGCATACAACCGGATATTTTGTTTATAGTTGGTCTACAAAAGGATCTATTGTTTTTAGTTGTCTTACAACCGGGTATATTGTTTATAATTGGCTTCCAACTGGTTATATTGTTTATATTTTGCTTACGTCCAGATATATTGTTTATAGTTGACTTCCAACCGAGTCTATTTTTACAGTTGGCTTAAAACCGGATCTATTGTTTTTAGTTCGCTTAGAACCGGATCTTCTGTTTTTAAATGGCTTAACACGGGTATATTGTTTATAGTTGACTTCCAACCGTATCTAATCTTTATAGTTGGCTTCCAACCGGTTATATTGTTTATAGTTGGCCTACAACCGGATTTATTGTTTATAGTTGGCTTACAACTTGATCTATTGTTTATAGTTGGTTTACAAACGGGTATATTGTTTATAGGTTATAGTTGATTTCCCACCTTATCTATTGTTTATAGTTGGCATACAGCCGAATCTATTGTTGAAAGTTGGCTTACAACCGGATCTTTTGTTTTTACTTGTCTTACAACTGGATCTATTGTTCATAATTGGCTTACAACCGGTTCTATTGTTAATAGTTGGCTTAGAACCGGATCTATTGTTTTTAGTTGCTTTACTACATGGTATATTGTTTACAGTTTTTTTCCAGATGTATATATTTTTTTGTATTTGACTTCTAACCGGTTTTATTGTTTATATTTTTCTTACGACCAGATATATTGTTTATAGTTTACTTCCAACCGTATCTATTGTTTATAGTTGGCCTACAAACAAATCTATTGTTTACAGTTGGCTTACAACCGGTTCTTTTTTTTTTAGTTGGCTTACAACAGGGTATATTGTTTATTATTGACTTGCAACCGTGTCCATTGCTTAAAATTGGCTGCTAACCTGATCTATTGTTTTTACTTGGCTTTCAACCGGATATATGTTTTATATTTTACTTTCAACCGTATCTATTGTTTGTAGTTAGCCTACAACCGGATCTATTGTTTATTGGTCGTAAGCAAAATATAAATAATATAACTGGTTGGAAGCCAACTATAAACAATATACCCGGTTGCAAGACAACTAAAAACAATATATCCTTTGTAGGACAACAATAAACAAAATATCCGGTTCTAAACCAAGTATTAACAATATACCGGTTGTAAGCCAACTATAAACAAAAGATCCGGTTGTAAGCCAACTATAAACAATAGATTCAGTTGTAGGCCAACTATAAAAAATAGATACGGTTGGAAGTCAACTATAAACAATATAACCGGTTGAAAGCCAACTATAAACAATAGATCCAGTTGTAAGCCAACTAAAAACAAAAGATCAGGTTGTAGGCCAACTATAAACAATAGTTAAGGTTGGAAGTCCACTATAAAAAATATACGCGGTTTTAAGCCAACTATAAACAATATATCCAGTTTTAATGCAACTATAAACATTATATCCGGTTGTAAGCAAACTATAAACAATAGATCCAGTTGCAAGCCAACTATAAACAATAGATCCTTTTGTAAGCAACTATAATGAACAGATCAGGTTGAAAGCCAACTAAAAACAATAGATCTAGTTGTAAGCCAACTCTAAACTATAGATCCTGATGTAAGCAAATTATAAACAATATAACCGGTTGGAAGCCAATTATAAACAATATACCCGGCTTGTAGGCTAACTAGAAACATCAGATACGGTTGATAGCCAACTAAAAACAATAGATCTGGTTGAAGTCAATTATAAACAATATGCCTGATTTTAAGCCAACTATAAACAATATTTCCGGTTGTAATCCAACTATAAACAATAGATCCGGCTGGAAGAAAACGGTATATTGTTTACAGTTGACTTCCAACCGTATCTATTGTTTATAGTTGGTTTACAACTGGATATATTGTTTATAGTTGATTTCCAATCTATTATAGTGTTTATATTTTGCTTACGATCAGGTTTGTTGTTCATAGTTGACTTCCAACCCTTATCCATTGTTTATAGTTGGTTTACAACCGGATATATTGTTTATAGTTGGCTTACAACCGGATGTATTGTGCTTTAGTTCGTTTACAACCGGTTATATTGTTCATAGTTAGCTTACAACCGGATCTATTGCTTTTAGTTGGCTTACAACCGGGGATATTGTTTATAATTGGTTTCCAACTTGTTTTATTGTTTATAGTTGATTTCCAACCGGTTATATTGTTTATATTTTGCTTACGACCAGGTATATTGTTCAAGGTTGACGTCCAACCATATCTATTTTTATATTTGGTTTACAACCGGATTAAAATTTTATTGTTGGCTTACAACCGGATCTATTGTTTTTCGTTCGCTTACAACCGGGTATAGTGTTTTTAGTTGTCTTACAACCGGGTATATTGTTCATAGTTAGCTTACACCCGGATCTATTGTTTTTAGTTGGCTTACAACCGGTTATATTGTTTATATTTGGTTTCCAACTTGTTTTATTGTTTATAGTTCATTTCCAACCGGTTATATTGTTTATATTTTTCTT
>NW_013767128.1:0-958 GCF_000517525.1 Limulus polyphemus
CCTTGAAGAAAGCGAAGAGCCAAATTTCAGTAATAAATATAACGAAGTAAGCTATATATAATATAGTAAATTACGACATGATTTTATGTGTCGTATCTTACACCATATTCTTTATTTGTATTTAAAATCTGATAATAAACAAGATTACGACACTTATGATATACAACATTGTTTATTAACAAAAAGCGGACATGGATAAACGTTTCGGAAATCTAACAAATTCCATCTTCAGTATCTAAAGCAAAATAAAATGAATTTTCATAAGTCTTTGGAGATTGCTAAAGTACAAATGCTAAATTTAACGATAATTAAACAAATAAAACATAAAATAGTAATGATGAGGAGAAACTAAAACAACAAAAAAGTAAAATCAGTAATACGAACATATTAAAAAAATTTACAATTTAAATGAAGACTGCATGTTGTTCAGTGTTGGAGAATGCTGTTTGATGTGGAGGGTTTTTTTGATCAATAATTCCAGGTCAGTATTAGACTTGCAGAGGATAGAAAAATTTGATAGTATAGGTCGATATCCTGTTTCTTCACTATGCTGGCGTATAGAGAAAACACAGAGGTTACTAGATTTTTGCGTTTTGATGGAAATTCCCATATGTTCATAAACTTACAGTCTCCACACGTGTAAAGATAGACAAGCCAGGAACAATAATGAATGGGGAGGAGATCTTTAGTAGGGAAAAAAAATATGCGTGATGTGGATTTAAAAACTAATCTGAAATTCACTTGAGGGTAGTAACGACCAAGTATGCGTTTAAGTTGATTTTTTAAATTTAAGCTTTGTTCACCAGTATAGGGAAGACACGAAGCATGTTGCATCACTTGAAAGCTTATTGTCATGAATTTAATAAATTAGTAATATAAATGTACTCCTAATAAATATTAGGACTACAGTCTGTACCAATCTTATGCAGATTTCAAGCAAGTGAAGTTTGTTTATAGC
>NW_013767129.1:0-3164 GCF_000517525.1 Limulus polyphemus
AAGAGTTGGCGGTGGGTGGTGATGACTAGTTGCCTTCCCTCTAGTCTTACGCTGCTAAGTTAGAGACGGCTAGCGCAGATAGCCCTCGTGTAGCTTTGCGCGAAATTCAAAACAAACAAACCCTTTCTTTTTATTGTTATTGAGTTGTTTTTTTTTCATATTCGACCAAGGTTCTAGTGACAATATGTTTTTGGAAGTGACATTTGTAATAAATGTATCAGATATTGAATGTAGTTCATGTTAGAGTTTACAACTGCTTCGTATATTAAATGCTATGTTATAAATGCACGGTAACGTGCCAATTTTTGTTGAGTTGAGTGGGCTGAGTCCCACTTTATATCGTTATTATCATTACCAGATTTGTGGAAGATTTTCGTGTTAAAACTGTTGGAGATTCTCTCTATTGATATGTTCATGTAATTTAAAACCTGGTTTTCATTTTCTTATTAATAAGTGAATTTGATGTTAGAGTGAACGTTGTTTACGTGTTGTAGAAATGACTGTTGATGGTTGTTGTCTTCAAGTCCACAAAATACATCATCAGCATATCTAATTCAGTGTGTGGGAGGGTGAAGAGCTGTGTTAATGGCCTGAATTTCTATTTTATTGATCAATAATTCACCTAATGTAGGTGAAAGAGGGTTGCCCGTGCTTAGACCGTCTGTTTGTTTATGTTTTATCGTGACAAATGAAACATATTTGTAATGCAAAGTGGAATAAGTCTTTCAAAATTTCCAAGCTCAGATTGTAATGCAATTTGTCGAATTTTTTTTTATATCATTTCTAGAGCTACGTTTGTTACTTCATCTTTCTGTCATTGTATTGAGGGATTTTTTTATAACTGTTAAAGAAACTCAACAATTGTTGTAAGGAGAGTAATTCCACTGTATACTTTAAATAAAAGTCCAGACATATAGCTTTTGAGTGAATTATTTATTTTTTTAAAACTTTATAGCAATGTTTCGACAACTCGTGTGGTCATCATCGGGTAAACTGTAGTCTATTGTGTGAAATACTGAGCGAGAATTTTGTTCTAATTTAGAAAACCTATAGGGTGACATCTGTGTTTTGATTTAAATTGGGTTTTAGTTCACGAATATTTAATGCTTCTTTTATTTTTATTCTATTAATGTTGTTCTCATTACATAATATTTCAAAGTTACTAATATTAATTGGGTTAAAAACATCTAAATGATTCAACCAAATTCAAAGAACTATCTAAAACCCTTAACGAATGTTATGGAAGACAGCTGAATAGCCTGCTTTAAAATAAATGAAACAACAAAAAACAGTGACATCACAGAAGACATGTACAACAACTCAAGAGGCGCCAATACATTTCCCCCTTGTTTATTTGTTAATTGCCATCCGCCCCGTCCTTCCATCTTATAGCAACTACAATCATGAGCTTGACAAAAATAAATACAAAGTTAAAAATGTTCTAGAATTCCTAAGAATTCTCAACAATCGTCACAAAATATACAGTTTGACGTAGTTTCCATGGATACAACAATCATCACAAAATATACAGTTTTGAGAGTTTCCATGGATACAACAATCATCACAAAATATACAGTTTTCACGTAGTCTCCATGGCCAATTGTTGAGTTTCTTTAACAGTTATAAAAATCCCTCAAGCAATTGTTGAATTTCTTTGACAGTTATAAAAATCCTTCAAACAATTGTTGAGTTTCTTTAATAGTTGTGAAAATTTCTTAACAATTATTGAATTTCTTTAACAGTTATAAAAATCCCTCAAACAATTGTTGAGTTTCTTTAACAGTTATAAAAATCTCTCAAACAATTGTTGAATTTCTTTAACAGTTGTGAAAATTTCTTAACAGTTATTGAATTTCTTTAACAGTTATAAAAACCCCTCAAACAACTGTTGAGTTTCTTTAACAGTTATAAAAATCCCTCAAACAATTGTTGAGTTTCTTTAACAGTTATAAAAATCATTCAAGCAATTGTTGAATTTCGTTAACAGTTATAAAAATCCCTCAAACAATTGTTGAGTTTTATTAACAGCTATAAGAATCCTTCAAGCAATTGTTGAATTTCTTTAACAGTTGTGAAAATTTCTTAATATTTATTGAATTTCTTTAACAGTTGTGAAAATTTCTTAATATTTATTGAATTTCTTTAACAGTTGTGAAAATTTCTTAATAGTTGTTGAATTTCTTTAACAGTTGTGAAAATTTCTTAATAGTTATTGAATTTCTTCAACGGTTGTGAAAATTTCTTAATAGTTATTGAATTTCTTTAACAGTTATAAAAATCCTTCAAGCAATTGTTGAATTTCTTTAACAGTTATAAAAATCCTTCAAGCAATTGTTGAATTTCGTTAACAGTTATAAAAATCCCTCAAACAATTAATGAGTTTTATTAACAGCTATAAGAATCCTTCAAGCAATTGTTGAATTTCTTTAACAGTTATAAAAATCCCTCAAACAATTGTTGTAGTTTCTTTAACAGTTATAAAAATCCCTTCAAACAATTGTTGAGTTTCTTTAACAGTTATAAAAATCCCTCTAACAATTGTTGAGTTTTTAACAGTTGTGAAAATTTCTTTAACAGTTATAAAAATCCCCCATACAATTGTTGAGTTTCTTTAACAGTTATAAAAACCCTCAAACAACTGTTGAGTTTCTTTAACAGTTATAAAAATCCCCCAAACAATTGTTGAGTTTCTTTAACAGTTATAAAAATCCCTCAAACGATTGTCGAGTTTCTTTAACAGTTGTGAAAATTTCTTAACAGTTATTGACTTTTTTTAAGTTATAAAAATCCCTCAAACAATTGTTGAGTTTCTTTAATAGTTATAAAAATCCCTCAAACGATTGTCGAGTTTCTTTAACAGTTGTGAAAATTTCTTAACAGTTATTGACTTTTTTAAGTTATAAAAATTCCTCAAACAATTGTTGAGTTTCTTTAACAGTTATAAAAATCCCTCAAACGATTGTCGAGTTTCTTTAACAGTTGTGAAAATTTCTTAACAGTTATTGACTTTATTGTTGAGTTCCTTTAACAGTTATAAAAATCCCTCAAACGATTGTCGAGTTTCTTTAACAGTTGTGAAAATTTCTTAACAGTTATTGACTTTTTTTAAGTTATAAAAATCCCTCAAACAATTGTTGAGTTTCTTTAATAGTTATAAAAATCCC
>NW_013767130.1:0-804 GCF_000517525.1 Limulus polyphemus
CTAATGTTTTCCATTTGTGTACTCTGGCTTTCTCTCAACTGTTGGAGAATTTCTTCTTGTTTATTCTCTCGTTCTTCTTTTTTTATTTATTTTTCCTCCAACAACTTCTGTAATGTCTCTTCTTGTTTCCTTTCTTTTTCCTTCAACCACTGCTGTAATTTCTCTTCCTGTTTCTTTTCTTTTTCCTCCAACTACTGCTGTAATTTCTCTTCTTGTTCTTGTACTGGTTCTGATTTTTTAAAGAAAAATGCATTTTAACGAGTACAAAGAGGTCGCGTGGTCGGTCAAATTGACCATGTTGTGAGAGTTAAAGCTATTTTCATCATGTAATGAAAAGAAGCAGAAGAAAAAAGAACAATAAATTCAAACTTTTTCCTATGATATTTACAGACATTCCCAGAACTTGTGACACACTCATTACAAAAGGAAGCACTGTATAGTGTTGTAAAGTTATGATGACCTGTTGAGGAGATATTTAAAATACCATTTGGACGAACAATCCGAGCCATCCATACATAAGCAGTACTGCCACCTGCCTGATACTAATTATTATGTTTGAATCCTTATTCGAGTACTTGTGATTCATATTGTTACGACAGCGGAAGTCACGTGACGCTAGTAACACGTCATGAGATTCTAGAAGGATCATGTCTATTCCTGGCAACTCTAGTATTCTCTACGCGCCCTCTATTTATATATATATATATATATATATATATATATAGCGGACAATAGAGTGACGGCATAATAGATAATAGACAGACAGAGTATTAGAAGTATAGTACGACGGTAACAATTAGAGTA
>NW_013767131.1:0-821 GCF_000517525.1 Limulus polyphemus
TCTTCAATGTCAGCCAACTATACTTTCTGTCTGTTCTTCATGCCCATGAGCTCAATAGTTACCCACACTGATCCCCACAATCTTGCATAATGTTCTGTACAGCTTCTGGTACTCCTTTGTGATCCAGCACCTTGATACTCACAAGGGTTTGCTGAGATGCAGAATCTATGACAAAATCGCACCTTTGGCCATCCAGATTCCCTGTCACATAGACACTATGTGTGCTTGCTATTTTACACTTAGCTGTTGGGACTTTCACGATGGGGGTTGGTGGGCGTCCCTCAGCACCAACCACTACTGTTTTCCCGAAGCTGACTTACTGGTAGTGTTCTTCTTACATTGGCTCCTCATATGTCCTTGCTCTCCACAGTTCCAACAACCTTTCTGGGTAGCAGCCTTTCCTGCCGTGACATCTTCCCTGTTTCCGGCATTGAGATTTCTTTTGCCTAGGTTTGTTACAGTGCCAGCAAAGTCCCTCAAGCCTCTCTGAAAGCTGACCTTTTTTGGCCTTGAATCCTGATGACTGTACCAACCTTGGTACCTCTGTGCTGGACTTAACTTAGGATTCGAATTCAATAGCTCTGGCCATTGCATCCTGTATAGTAGAGGGGTGTGCTTGCTTCACTTGTATCTTCAGTTGTGGACTGTCCAAGGCATCTACAAACTGGTCCCTCAGCAACAACTTGAGGACATTGGGCGGTGCAGTTTGGTAGGCCTTGTGTGCTATACTTTCCAAATCACGTGACAGCTCTTGCAGGCTCTCCCCTTCAGCATGGACTCTCGTCATAAACCTAGCCCTGTAGACTTCGGACTGATTTTGG
>NW_013767132.1:0-823 GCF_000517525.1 Limulus polyphemus
GCTCTATAACAAACGCTATAATTCTCAACGAACGTCTCACGTGCCCAACAATATTCTCTCTGTCCGCAGTTCAATAACTCAATACCTTCCTCGCCTCAGTTCTTACTGGTTTATATATACAAGACTACACTATATCTAGAAAGATCCCGAGATTTAAGGAAAAGACGTGAAAGTTCGAAAATGACGTGGCGTGATACTAGTCACGTGACCTCGATGTCGTAACACTGCCCCTTCCTTAGTATTGTTCGTCCCAAACAAAGCCACTTACATTAAACCAATAACAATTAACAATAACTTAATTATATGTAAAGAATTACAAACACAAAATTACAATTCAACAAAGTCTCTTAATTTTACGAGACGTATCTTCTTCCGTACTGGTCTCCGTCTCGTTGGCTTCTGCTTCACGTGGGGTTCATCTGCTTCATCAGGAAATGTCCTATCGTCGGTAAAAGTCACACCAGTGGTCGTAACTTCATCAAGAGCTTCACCGTTTCCCTTCTCAAAACTGAGCAGAGTTTCTTTTTCGACAGTGGCTTTTTCGGGTGACACTTCTTCAGCAGCGTCATTTGTTCCTTTGTTCACTTCGTCCCAACTGAAATGTCCTGGTTCAAAGCTGACTTCAGCAGATCTCTTATCATAAGTTAACTTCATCGAATCAACAAACGTTTTCAAGTTTGAACGCACTTGATGGTAAATATCATCCATCTTTTCCAATAACACTTTCACAAACTCTGACACATTCTCAGGCAACTCTTCATAAGGTGGGCGTCCTGTTAACAGATCCACTGGCAACCGAAGTTCCCGACCAAACATCAACTTT
>NW_013767133.1:0-822 GCF_000517525.1 Limulus polyphemus
ATTAACACTCTGTAAATACAGTTTAAATATACTTGAAGTGCTATTAACACTCTGTAAATACAGTTTAAATATACTTGAAGTGTTATTAACACTCTGTAAATACAGTTTAAATATACTTGAAGTGTTATTAACTCTATAAACACAGTTTAAATATACTTTAAGTGCTATTAACACTGTAAATACAGCTTAAATATACTTGAAGTGTTATTAACACTCTGTAAATACAGTTTAAAAATACTAGAAGTGCTATTATCACTCTGTAAATACAGTTGAAATGTACTTGAAGGGTTATTAATACTCTGTAAATACAGTTTAAATATACTTGAAGTGCTATTAACACTCTGTAAGCACAATTTAAATATACTTGAAATGTTATTAACTCTGTAAACACAGTTGAAATATACTTGAAGTGTTATTAACTCTGTAAATACAGTTTAGATATACTTGAAGTGCTATTAACACAGTAAATACAGCTTAAATATACAGTTGAAATATACTTGAAGTGCTAATAAACTCTGTAAGTACAGTTTAAATATACTTGAAATGTTATTAACACTCTGTAAGCACAATTTAAATATACTTGAAATGTTATTAACTCTATAAACACAGTTTAAATATACTTGATATGTTATTAACTCTGTAAACACAGTTGAAATATACTTGAAGTGCTATTAACACTCTGTAAAAAAGGTCAAATATACTTGAAGTGTTATTAACACTCTTTAAATACAGTTTAAATATACTTGAAGTGCTATTAACACTCTGTAAACACAGTTTAAATATACTTGAAGTGCTATTAACACTCTGTAAACACAATTTAAA
>NW_013767134.1:0-824 GCF_000517525.1 Limulus polyphemus
GTTAGTAAGTTCACAAACAAACACCATCTTTCACTTACTGACTTAGTACAAGGTTAGTAAGTTCACAAACAAACACCATCTTTCACTTACTGACTTAGTAAATGGTCAGTAAGTTCACAAACAAACACCATCTTTCACCTACTGACTTAGCAAATGGTTAGTAAGTTCACAAATAAACACCATCTTTCACTTACTGACTTAGTAAAAGGTTAGTAAGTTCACAAACAATCACCATCTTTCACTTACTGACTTAGTAAAAGGTTAGTAAGTTCACAAACAAACACCATCTTTCACTTACTGACTTAGTAAAAGGTTAGTAAGTTCACAAACAAACACCATCTTTCACTTACTGACTTAGTAAATGGTTAGTAAGTCCACAAACAAACACCATCTTTCACCTACTGCATGAAAATAAGCATACAACAATCCTCCACCAATAGGAGTGTGACACACCCACCTAGGACAGCTGACTCCCTCTATACTGATTGTTCAGATTTAAAAATCACAAGACTAATCCATACTAAATTCAAAACCAATGGATTTATGAAAATTTAAAATACGTCATTATTGGCTCAAAATAAATCTCCAGTAAGACCAATACATACATATAAATATGTTTGATATAATGTGACCAATTCATACATACATATGTTAGATATAATGTGACCAATACATACATACATATGTTAGATATAATGTGACCAATACATACATATACATGTTAGATATAATGTGACCAATTCATACATATACATGTTAGATATAATGTGACTGTACAATTTAACACTTATGAGACACCCAAAAACACTAAACCTGTTGGTTTG
>NW_013767135.1:0-824 GCF_000517525.1 Limulus polyphemus
ACCCTGGGGAGTGCCATTTTCCGAGACTCTTTCCCCAGAGACAGCTCCATTGACTCTGACCTTAAAGGTTCGGTTTGAAAGAAAGTCTTTAATCCAGTTAAATAGTTGGCCATCAAAACCATAACTATTGAGTTTATATAACAAACCTTCTTTCCAGACCATATCGTATGCTCGTTCAATATCCAAGAATACAGACACTGCCTTACCTCTGTTACATAATGATTTGTTGACATCTTCATGTAGCCGTACCAAATGATCAAGTGAAGACTTCTTCCAATGGAAACCAGACTGAAGCTGGTCGAAAAGGTTATGTTTTTCACAATACCAATTCAAACGGTATGCAATCATTCGCTCCATAATTTTACACATAGTAGAAGTAAGAGCAATTGGTCGATACGAGGTTACCAAACTGGGATCCTTGTCTGGCTTAGGGATTGGACAAACTATGGCGTGTTTCCAGGCTGAAGGGAGGGTACCTTCATCCACACTTTATTGAAAAATTCCAGCAGCTTTACCAAAAAACTGAGCGACAGATTTTTATAGATTTTATAAGGAATTTGATCGTCACCAGGGGCCGAGTTTTTAGTCGTCTTTATTGCTCGGTTAAGTTCACCAATTGAGCGTTCAACCCATTACTGTTGTTTGGCTTTTTTGTAATGGTGGCATAGTGTTCATGTTCAAACAATTTTCTATGCGTTAAAAATTCGGGAGATTGATTATTGGAACTGCTGGCGTGAGCAAATTGATCAGATAGGACATTTGCTTTTTCAACATCCGTCAAATATGTTGATCCAAGAGATTTAAGGGTAGGAATACAGATAGAA
>NW_013767136.1:0-1406 GCF_000517525.1 Limulus polyphemus
ACATGTCATTACAGTCCATGTTGCCACATCTGGTTAATAATGTTAAGTATATTATATTAAAATGTCATTACAATAAATGTTCACACATGTAGTTATTGAGGTTAAAGATATTATAATAAGATGACATCACAGTCTTCGTTGCCACATCTAATTATTGAGGTTAAGTATATTATATAAACATGCCATTAGAGTCCACGTTGCCATATTTAGTTATTGATGTTAAATATGTTATATTAACGTGTAATTACAGTCTACGTTGCCATATCTAGTTGTTGAGGCTAATTATACTAACATGTCATTACAATCCACATTGCCACATGGAGTTATTGAGGTTAAGTATATTATATAAACATGCCCTTAAAGTCCTCGTTGCCATATCTAGTTATTGAGGCAAATTATACTAACATGTCATTACAATCCACGTTGCCACATCTAGTTATTTAGGTTAAGTATATTATATTAAGACAATTGTGGAGCTTTAACTGGTCATTACAGTCCATATTGCCACATCTAGTTATTGAGGTTAGGTATAATATATAAACATGCCATTACAGTCCACTTTGCAAGATCTTGTTATTGAGGTTAAATATATTATATTAACATGTCTTTAGATTTCACATTGCCACATCTAGTTATTGAGGTTATGTATGTTATATTAACATGTCATTACAGTGCCAAATGCAATATCTAGTTATGGAGGTTAAGTATGTTATATTAACAAGTCATTACAGTACACGTTGTCATATCTAGTTATTGAGGTTGACTTTATTATATTAACATGTCATTGCAGTCTTGTTTGTTTTAGCGCGAATATTGAAATTAAGTGTATTGTAAAGTTATATTCGGAAAGAATAAACCAGTTTTATTAAGAAAGGACTTGTGTCGCTTAAGTTTCGTCGGAACGAAGTTACGGAAAATCAATTAACAAACGGAGACGTAACAATATATTCTGTCATTGGAATTGTTGGTTCTTCAGAGGCAGACTCTGGTAATTCGAGTGTATATACAATGGATTGATAATTGGACAAACTGATAAGTTTCCCACGATTGTTTTCCTCTTCTCTAAAAGACAAACCCAGAGACGATGATGAAGACGCTTCCGTTTGTTGATGATGACAAAACCTTGTCGAAACGTTGCACATTGCTGTTATGTTAAACTTATATTAAGGTTTTTCTTCATTACCCATTCAAGCCGTCTCCAGCCATTATTAGTCTCAAAGTGGGTTTCTCGTCATCGAAAATGAAAATATTAATTCTATGATTATTTAGGTAAGATATGATTTTTATTATTTTGGAAAACAGAATATTTATCTTTGGTCATTTGTACTATTCTATATATGTAGACATGACATTTTTTTGTGCAATTAGAGTACTGCAAAGGGTGCTGGGAAGCTATTACGCTTAAA
>NW_013767137.1:0-1534 GCF_000517525.1 Limulus polyphemus
TATACTATACAGTAAAGTGACTAGAATATACACACCTAGAGTAGCATGACTACAACACACATACTATACAGTAAAGTGACTAGAATATACACACCTAGAGTAGCATGACTACAACATACATAGTAAACAGTAAAGTGACTAGAATATACACACCTAGAGTAGTATGACTACAACATACATACTATGCAGTAAAGTGACTAGAATATACACACCTAGAGTAGCATGACTACAACATACATACTATACAGTAAAGTGACTAGAATATACACACCTAGAGTAGCATGACTACAACATACATACTATACAGTAAAGTGACTAATATGACGATGTGGCCTGACTTGAATGTAGTACATGTTTCAATATAGTTCTGGTTTTTAACTATGATGTGGTATGACGACGTGGCCTGACTTGAATGTAGTACATGGTATAGTATAGTTCTGGTTTTTAACTATGATGTGGTATGACGACGTGGCCTGACTTGAATGTAGTACGTGGTATAATATAGTTCTGGTTTGTAACTATGATGTAATGTGACGACGTGGCCTGACTTGAATGTAGTACATGGTATAATATTGTTCTGTTTGTAACTATGATGTAATGTGACGACGTGGCCTGATTTGAATGTAGTACGTGGTATAATATAGCTCCGTTTGTAACTATGATGTAATATGACGATGTGGCCTGGCTTGAATGTAGTACATGTTTCAATATAGTTCTGGTTTGTAACTATGATGTAATATGACGACGTGGTCTGACTTGAATGTAGTAAATGGTATAATATAATTCTAGTTCTTAACTATGATGTAATATGACGACGTGGCCTAGCTTGAATGTAGTACATGGTATAATATAGTTCTGGTTTGTAACTTTACGTAATATGACGACGTTGTCTGACTTTAATGTATTTCATGGTATAATATAGTTCTGGTTATAACTATGATATAATATGACTACGTGGTCTGACTATGATCTACCACAATGAAATATATATATATAGGGTATAATATAATAAGTGATGTTTATGTGTTGTAACAATGACGTACAGTGCTGTGTCGTGACCATAGTTTTTCATTTGTATAGTGTATGTTAGTTGTTGTTTTTCGTTTTTAGTCGTTATTCATCTCCATAGTGTGTATATTCTACATCATAGTTAAAATCAGAATTATATTATACCATGTACTACATTTAAGCCAGGCCACGTCGTCATATTACATCATAGTTACAAACCAGAACTATATTGAAACATGTACTACATTCAAGTCAGGCCACATCGTCATATTACATCATAGTTACAAACACAACTATATTATACCACGTACTACATTCAAGTCAGACCAGATCGTCATATTACATCATAGTTACAAACCAGAACTATATTATACCATGTACTACATTCAAGTCAGGCCATGTCGTCATATTAAATCATAGTTAAAAACCAGATCTATATTAAACATGTACTACATTCAAGTCAGGCCACATCGTCATATTACATCATAGTTACAAACGGAACTATATTATACCACGTACTACATTC
>NW_013767138.1:0-1423 GCF_000517525.1 Limulus polyphemus
TGTAGGTAAATCAAATATTTAATTTTCTATATTACTAATAAGGCCAGGAAAGTTAATTTGTTAGTATTATTATAATGTAAGAAAATCAAATATTTTATTTTCTATATTACTAATAAGGCCGGGAAAGTTAATTTGTTAGTATTATTATAATGTAGATAAATCAAATATTTTATTTTCTATATTACTAATAAGGCCAGGAAAGTTAATTTGTTAGTATTATTATAATGTAGGTAGAACAAAGATTTTATTTTCTATATTACTAATAAGGCCAGGTAAGTTAATTTGTTAGTTTTATTGTAGGTTGTTCAATATTGTATCTTTTAACTTAAATACAAAATTAAACGAAACTTCGCATTTTTGACTTAATTTGTAAACACATTACAGTATGTTTTTACAACTTTATTGTCATCACTTCTTTAAGTTCGTTAGTTAAAGCTTTTGGTTGGTATATCACACATTTATTGTTGCTACTTCTTCCAGGTTCGTTAGTTAAAGCTTTTGGTTGGTATATCACAGATTTATTGTCGTCATTTCTTCAAAGTTCGTTAGTTAAAGCTTTTGGTTGGTATATCACAGATTTAATTCTGCCACTTCTTCAAGGTTCGTTAGTTAAAGCTTTTGTTTGGTATATCACAGATTTATTGTTGCTACTTCTTCAGAGTTCGTTAGTTAAAGCTTTTGGTTGGTATATCAAAGCTTTAATTTTGCCACTTCTTCCAGGTTCGTTAGTTAAAGCTTTTGGTTGGTATATCACAGACTTATTGTTGCTACTTCTTCAAGTTCGTTAGTTAAAGCTTTTGGTTGGTATATCACAGATTTATTGTTCCTCTTTCTTCAGAGTTCGTTAGTTAAAGCTTTTGGTTGGTATATCACAGATTTATTATTTCCACTTCTTCAAGGTTCGTTAGTTAAAGCTTTTGGTTGGTATATCACAGATTTATTATTTCCAGTTCTTCAAGGTTCGTTAGTTAAGGCTTTTGGTTAGTATACCACAGATTTATTGTCGTCACTTCTTCAGAGTTCGTTAGTTAAAGCTTTTGGTTGGTATATCACAGATTTATTGTCGTCACTTCTTCAAGGTTCGTTAGTTAAATCTTTTGGTTGGTATATCACAGATGTATTATTGCTACTTCTTCAGAGTTCGTTAGTTAAAGCTTTTGGTTGGTATATCAAAGCTTTAATTTTGCCACTTCTTCCAGGTTCGTTAGTTAAAGCTTTTGGTTGGTATATCACAAACGTATTGTCGCCACTTCTTCCAGGTTCGTTAGTTAAAACTTTTGGTTGGTATATCACAAACGTATTGTCGCCACTTCTTCCAGGTTCGTTAGTTAAAGCTTTTGGTTGGTATATCACAAACGTATTGTCGCCACTTCTTCCAGGTTCGTTAGTTAAAGCTTTTGGTTGGTATATCACAAACGTATTG
>NW_013767139.1:0-824 GCF_000517525.1 Limulus polyphemus
AAAAAGTAGTCGAATTATAATTATTTTTAGGTTTAAGAAGTTGTCGAATGATTATTACATCGTAGATTTAAGAAGTTGTCGAATGATTATTACTTTGTAGGTTTACGAAGTAGTCGCATTATAATTATTTTCTAGGTTTTAGAAGTAGTCGAATGATAATTACTTTGTAGGTTTAATAAGTAGTCGCATTATAATTACTTTGTAAGTTTAAGAAGTAGTCTAATGATAATTACTTGGTAGGTTTAAAAATAAGTCAAATGATAATTAGTTTGTAGGTTTAAGTTTGTTTTTGGAATTTCGTGCAAAGCTACACGAGAGCTATTTGCGCTAGCCGTCCCTAATTTAGCAGTGTAAGACTAGAGGGAAGGCATCTAGTCATTACCACCCACCGCCAACTCTTGGGCTACTCTTTTACCAACGAATAGTGGGATTGATCGTCACATTATGACGCCCCCACGGCTGAAAGGGCGAGCATGTTTGGTGGGATGCGGATTTGAACCCGTGACCCTCAGATTGTGAGTCGTGCGCCTTATGCACCTGGCCATGCCGGGCATGTAGGTTTAAGAAGTAGTTGATTGATAATTACTTGGTAGGTTTAAGACGTAGTCAATTGATAATTACTTTGTAGGTTTTAGAACTAGTCGAATGATAATTACTTAGTAGGATTAAGAAGTAGTCGATTGATAATTACTTTTAAGTTCAAGAAGTAGTCGAATGATAATTACTTGGTAGGTTTAAGAAGTAGTCGCATTATAATTATTTTCTAGGTTTAAGAAGTAGTCGCATTATAATTATTTTCTAGGTTTAAGAAGTAGTCGAATGAC
>NW_013767140.1:0-1292 GCF_000517525.1 Limulus polyphemus
TTTGAATATCCTCGACTAGAGCAACAATTCCTGCTAAGTACTTTTGGATTGTTCATCTGAATAAATTAGAATTATCGTAATTACTACTGAAAAGTATCTATTGACGGTGTTCAATCGCCGCATTTTTATTAAAGCTGTAACAGATATAGATGGAATGGTCAGTAAAATAATTTTTTTTCAGTACTGTCTTTTTAATGACTTTCAGAAAGGATGTATTTGAAATGCCATTAAATGTTAATAAAAAAATTAACAAGGTAAACTTACATATTTTATCTCCGCTACAACACAGTTTTATTGCATCCACCGAGGTTAGTTACACAATACCCATATAAAAATGTAGTCTGCTATCATTATAGAAAGTGCTGTTTGTAACTCAGAAAAAATTACATACTTTGTGAGACAGCAAATTGTATTATGGTTATGGTTGTGTTTATCGTTCATTTATTATTTTTCTATCGTTTAGTTTATCTATGAATTTTTAGTTGCATTAAAACCCTAACTCATCTTCTACATAGTCATTTGTATTTTGAGTAAATATGTATGTATGATGAAACTGACATCAGCTAACCTAGCGGTAACGTACAGATACTATTAATGTAGCAGAAAAGTATGTAAATGTATTATCACATGAGGTTGTACTCTCGTGTCCTACCCAGTGAATAAATACCCTGTCAGATGATTCGCTGAGAGAGAGTTATTACTGTTTATCACTCGATGTTGTTATTGATGTTGAAATATATTTTTGGAATATTGTGTTTACTGTATGTTGTTGGAATTAGGTTTTTTCTTTCTGTTTCATTTTCATGATTCCATTATTTGAAGTAATATTTATATTTATGATATATTGTTTATTAACATTTGTATCAAGTCCTGGTCAGGCCTGTGTTTTTATTAATTATAATTTATTTCTATTGTTAGTGTTGTTATTGTTGAATGAATTGCTTTTTGTTGTTGAACCTTGTTTGTTGCGGCGTGTTCATTTTGGACCGTTACATTGGCGCCCGAACAGGGGCTTTTTTCATAAAGGTTGAATTGTGACTTCGGATTTATTTCTGAATTTGGTACGTGGTGATTAATTCAGCAATACTTTAAGTTCAGTTAAATATAAATTAACTAGTATTTGAAAGTAATTGTGTTACTATGGGAGCTAGTGAGTCTGATGTGGCAAGCTTCAAGCAGTCTTCTATTGACAGAACAGGTGGAAATGCTAACATGCATGGTGACTGATCTACTAGCGAGAGAACTCGGGTCTTCGTCCCCTCAACCACAAACGTCGAGATTTCATTTGTACC
>NW_013767141.1:0-1111 GCF_000517525.1 Limulus polyphemus
AACAACTGCTGTAGTCTCTCTTGTTTACTTTGCTGTTCGAGCTGCCATTGTTGTAGGTTTTCTTGCCACTGCTGTAATCTTTCTTCTTGTTTCTTTTCTTTTTCCTCCAACAACTGCTGTAATCTCTCTTGTTTATTTTGTTGTTCCAGCTGCCACTGTTGCAGGTTTTCATGCAACTGCTGTTTTCTCTCTTCTTGTTTCTTTTCTCATTCTTCTTGTTTCTTTTCTTTTTCCTATAACAACTGTTGTAATTTCTCTTCTTGTTTCTTTTCTTTTTCCTCCAACAACTGCTGTAATCTCTCTTCTTGTTTCTTTTCTTTTTCCTCCAACAACTGCTGTAATCTCTCTTCTTGTTTAATTTCTCGTTCTTCTTGTTTCTTTTGCTGCTCTTGTATTGCTGCCATCAAGTCTGCTAAGTTGTTGTTTGATTTTCCGTCTCTCGTTTCCATTTTTTTTTTCGTTCCACTTCTGACACCAATTTGTTACGTCTCCGTTTGTTAATTGATTTTCCGTAACTTCGTTCCGACGATACGTTAGCGACACAAGTCCTTACTTAATAAAACTGGTTTATTCTTTCCGAATACAACTTTACGATACACTTAATTTCAATATTCGCGCTAAAACAAACGCTATATCAACGAACGTCAACAATACTTCTGACTGCAGTTCAATTACTCACTATCTACACACACATTATATTATCACGTTGTGAGCGTCTTATTTATATACCAGAAAAACATATATCTAGTAAATGCTAGGGCATTCACGAAGGAACAAGATACTTCTAGAAAATAGGTGGCGTCACACTAGTCACGTGACCTCAATGACGCAATAATATATTTGTGGGAGTTTTAAAATTTATTTATTTTTAATGTCATTTTAAGTTTATATGTCTACAATCACAGTTGCTCGTCTCCACAGTTGGCACACGAACACTTTACCCACAATCACAGTTGTTCGCCTCCACAGTTTGCTCACGAACACTTTACCTATAATCACAGTTGCTCGCCTCCACAGCTGCTGGCGTCCACAGTTTGCACACGAACACTTTATCTATAATCACAGTTGGCACACGAACACTTTACCTACAATCACAGTTGCTCGCCTCCAC
>NW_013767142.1:0-818 GCF_000517525.1 Limulus polyphemus
CAGAAGGAAAGGTAAAGAACAAGTTCAACTGGTCGTGGCTGGAGGAAAAGGATGTAAATGGTGACTTTTTTATCGGACTTTGTGAGGAAAGTGGAAAGGCCAGGATATGCACTATGCGCGTGGTTAGTAAATTTTACTTTATAGATCTATTAAAGTTTATAATCATTTCTTGTACTGGAGTTTTAGAAAATCGTTAATAATTTCTTAATTATCATTCAGTGACGTGACTGATCAAGACGGCAAATCAAAGGATCAGTATTTGAGAGAAGTCTCAAGAATACAGACAGATCCAACCCTACCTGGGATAAATGACAGCACCCGACTGGATCACTAGTGGAGAGAGGTTATGCCTTGCTATCCAGCTCTTGGGAAGGTAGTAAGAGCTTGTCTTAGTATTTTCACTGGACCCAAAATAGAACAGTCATTTAGCGTTATGAATGACCTCATTGATGCTAAATCAAACAGGATGGCTGTGCAGACACATTCTTCATTTCAGAGCGTGAAATATGATTTAAAATCACAGAACACTAGCAGCCTTGGTCATTACCATAGGGAGGATGTCCTAAGGGATCCTGTGGACAAGAGTGTGTGCTACCACATGCAGACAGCCTATGGCGGATATGCTAAAAACTGAGGGAGAGGAAAGAAGAAAAAGCACTGCCAAATCCAGCTTATTTTAAACATGGATCAAAACGATCAGTGCACACAATTGCTAAAAACATTAAAAAAGCAATATGGTCAAAGAGGGTAGCTAGCAAGAGAAAACGAAACAGTGAGGATGTTGAAAAACCAAGGAAGAAAAAGATCTAGTGTTGTTG
>NW_013767143.1:0-824 GCF_000517525.1 Limulus polyphemus
GTTCAGTTTCTTCTTCGACAGGGGCTTTTTCAGGTGACACGTCTTCAGCAGCGTCATTTGTTCTGTTGTTCACTTCATCCCAACTGAGATGTCCTGGACTGTAATAACGCCAAAGCCTGTAGGTATGCACCACCTTTGGCTTACCTCACCGACCACATTTTATCTGAAAAATCACGTCTGAGAGACGATCCACTATGTCATATGGACCTTCCCATGGAGAAGACAACTTAGGAGACTTCCCTTTGGTCTTCCTGGGATTATACAACCACACCTTGTCTCCTGGTACAAAGCTGACTTCAGTAGATTTCTTACCATAAGATAACTTCATCGAATCAGCAGACGTTTTCAAGTTTGAACGCACTTGATGGTGAATATCATCCATCCTTTCCGATAACACTTTCACAAACTCTGACACATTTTCAGGCAACTCTTCATAAGTTGGGCGTCCTGTTAACAGATCCACTGGCAACCGAAGTTCCCGACCAAACATCAACTTTGCTGGAGTGTATCCAGTGGCTTCTTGCTCTGCTGTCCAAAAGACCATCAACAGTGGAGGGAGTAAGACATCCCAGTCATCTTGGTGGCTATTACAATTTCTGTCCCAGTGTCCAGTTGTACTTTTCTACCATCCCATCGGACTGTGGGTGAAGTGGCATTGTCCTGGTCTTTCGGATGCCAAACAACTTGCAGCATTCTTGGAACACAAGCTGATTCTAAGTTACGGCCTTGATCTGAATGCAGTTCATATGGCATACTAAATCTGAAGAAGAAATCACTAATAGCCAAAGCTACAGTTGTAGCTTCCTGATTTTGTATTGCATATG
>NW_013767144.1:0-824 GCF_000517525.1 Limulus polyphemus
ATCAACCAGAACACATTCATAATGGCTGATGGAACAAACAATGGCATCAGCTTAACTCTTATTAACTTCAATCAGTAGATTTAGAAATTATTTACGATAAAAAAAAAGTTTGAAACGAAAAAGTTAAAAATTCAACTGAATTATCAGAATATTTAACTTAATAGCTTGAAAAACGAAGTCTAACAGTGAACAGTAGAGCCACGGCAACAATTGTGAACATCTTTGATAAACGTTTCGGAATTACTCGTATTCCATCTTCATAAAATCTATGAAAATAACCAATTGAACGAGCGTTACGATAATTGCTAATAGAAAAATACAATTAATAGTGTTAGGAATATTCAATTCAAAAAGAAGAGAGAGTCATTTGAATATAGCAAGGGATAACAAGTTTGAATTTCTATTAAGCCTTGGATTTTTTAAAATTGAATGTTTTATAATTTGTATAAGACTAATTATAGTAATGATTGTTCAGTTTGTTATTTTGATAGATTTTCTGAAGATGGAATGTGTGTAATACCGAAACGTTCATTAAAGATGTTTACAATTGTTGCCGTTGCTCTACTATTCATTATTAGACTTTATAGCTTATTGTACAGAAGATGTTTAAAATAATCGACAATGTAAAACAATCTTAAAGTCAAACAAAACTATAGAAGAAACTAACAAGGAAAAGAAACGTAAGCGCACGCCGCCTGTTCCATGTGACTTGTCTTGGTTGTATATTTTGTTGCTATTACTTGAAGATATTCAAACAAAAACAAAAAAGGGAAAAACAATGTCCGCTGCCATTCTCGGTAGCAGCTTCTAGACGTGGCAATACA
>NW_013767145.1:0-1139 GCF_000517525.1 Limulus polyphemus
GGTGTGACGGGGATTCGAACCCGCGACCCTCAGAATGCGAGTCGAGTGCCCTAACCACCTGGCCATGCTGGGCCGTTTTCTTATGATAAACTGAGATTTTCGAGTTTTATTTGAAGTAACTTTCTAAAACGAATTTAATCCAGTGTTGGGTTGTTGTTGTTGTTTTCATAAAAAGCTGAAGAAGACAATAGCATCCTGCTAATGGACAGAAGATAACTTAAGCGTTGAAGAATATTTATATATCAAACAAATTTGCTGATGAAAGATAAAGCTGTGTCAGAAATGACATTTATTTTACGTTATCTTCACGATGTTGTTTTATGTTTCTATTTATTTACACCAAATTTATTCGTTAAAAAGTGAAACCTGCTTAACGTTCAGTTACAGACACGTGGGAGAAGATACTGATCGAGGGGATTATTCCGCAGCCCAGGTGTTCCCATGCAGTTGTGGCCAATCCCGTAAGCGCGCATAAACAGGATTCACAGTGTCCAAGTGGTCAAAGGTCAAAAGTTATTAAAGCGAGTATCCAGGAGAATCCACCCTTACCTTCGCATCCGCCCAAGTCCATTTCTATGTGCTTTGGTCAATCACCTAGTGATCCAGAAGACAACAGGCTGAAGGTTAAAGGTCACGTAATTTCCAGACTCTGTAGCAAACGAACTGTAGATGAAGAGGATAGTACTGAATATATAACGACATACAATCCTAGTATAGCTCAAGCCAATATCAGGTGAGGCTACTATCACATTTATGTCGTGTTTTAACCCAATTTTAAAAATAATTTATCTAACAAGTGATCGACATATTGTTGCTTTTCTTGGAACAATATGTCGGTCACTTGTTAAACAATATGTCGGTCACTTGTTAAACCAAGAGAAGCAACAATATGTCGGTCACTTGTTAAACCAAGAGAAGAAACAATATGTCGGTCACTTGTTAAACCAAGAGAAGCAACAATATGTCGGTCACTTGTTAAACCAAGAGAAGATTTGCTTCTCTTGGTTTAACAAGTGACCGACATATTGTTGCTTCTCTTGGTTTAACAAGTGATCGACATATTGTTGCTTCTCTTGGTTTAACAAGTGATCGACATAATGTTGCTTCTCTTGGTTTAATAAGAAGTGACTGACATATTG
>NW_013767146.1:0-1522 GCF_000517525.1 Limulus polyphemus
CGACATGAGAGACACACCAGGCGTTGAGTCAACGCTAATAGAAAACGACATGAGAGACACACCAGGCGTTGAGTCAACGCTAATAGAAAATTATCTTTCGTTTGCTTCCTTAATAATTTCTTTCTTCGCCATTTCCGCCATCAGTTGAATAAACTTTTCACAAGTACAACACAAAAGGTAGGATGTGTTTCCTTTGTCTTTGTTACCAAAAAAAAAAAAAATGGATCAAACTCAATAATAAGTTGAAGCCACATCATTATGTAATGGACCAAATTGCTCATCTGTCTCTCTGAACGGAAGTCCCAGTGAAGATAGTGATTTAACGACAGTTTAAGTACCTTCCCCCTGTACTTTATTTCGTCCTCCAGTTGCTTGGTAACGTTTACTTTACTGAAGATATTTCCTCTTTTCTTCAAAGCCATCACACGAGATCTGTGCTCGGATGAATTTTCGTGTTCATTCAAACGAGCGCTGCCATTTTTCCGGTCGTTGATGCCTTCATTTGCTATTGGGGTTTTTTCTGCCAAATAAACGACATGGGGCGCAGAACACCTCTCTTTCTCGCATAAAATCCTATTAACCATCCGCGACCTCTCACGGTTTTGCCTCTTGGAAAGTGAGAAAACAAGACCTCGAATAACGTCATTCACAATCCATTCAGTTGGACCATTGCTAATACCTGTATTACACAACTCCGTGCACAGCCACAAAACCTCGAGTAACGTCATTCACAATCCATTCAGTTGGACCATTGCTAATACCTGTATTACACAACTCCGTGCACAGCCACAAAACCTCGAGTAACGTCATTCACAATCCATTCAGTTGAACCATTGCTAATACCTGTATTACACAACTCCGTGCACAGCCACTTGCATTTTGGAAACTTCAATTTTTATCGAAATAGTCTATAGCCATATTTTTCGGCACCTACATTAAATTCATTGTCGCTTATATCGCTGTCAAACGATATATATTCTACAAATGGAGGCCTAATTTCTGTTTCAGTGTGTTGAACGCTATGTCCATTTTTCATCTGCTTTGTCACGTTTATGAAGCATGAAACACGTTTAGCGGTTTTCACAACAGTTGCACTCGCTGGTTTGCTTTCAATTTTGGCGCGTTTTCAACATTCGGCCTCACCTGTCTTTTTCTGCCGTCGCTCACGATAAAAGATGCCTACAGTCACAGGCCTGGTTTAACTAATTTTGTCAGTTCACACTTTGCCCAGATAACGTGCTGTGTAATTCGCACAAGAACGCCACACGTTCCAAAAAGCGTTATTTTCGTGACGATATAACTCTAGGACTCGTGCAAGCGATAATCTGACAGCTTGTTTGTTTTTGTTTGTTTTTGAATTTCGCGCAAAGCTACACGAGGGCTATCTGCGCTAGCCGTCCCTAATTTAGCAGTGTAAGACTATAGGCACATGCGACTATAGCCGGATTTCCAACTTTTCCGTAGGCCCGGCATGGCCAGGTGGTTAGGGCACTCGACTCGCAATATGAGGGTCGCTGGTTCG
>NW_013767147.1:0-1546 GCF_000517525.1 Limulus polyphemus
TAGTACTGAAGTATTTTTGAGGAAAAGTTAAATTGTTACTATTGTAATACTAGTACTGAAGTATTTTTGAGGAAAAGCTAAATTGTTACCATTGTGATACGAGTACTGAATTAGTTTAGAGGGAAAGCTAAATTGTAACTATTGTAACACTAGTACTGAAGTATTTTAGAGGGAAAGCTAAATTGTTACTATTGTAAAACTAGTACTGAAGTATTTTTGAGGGAAAGCTAAATTGTTACTATTGTAAAAGTAGTACTGAATTAATTTATAGGGAAATCTAAATTGTTACTATTGTAACACTAGTATTGAAGTTTTTATGAAAAGCTAAATTCTTCCTTTTGTAAAACTAGTATTGAATTAGTTTAGAGGGAAAGCTAAGTTGTTAATATTGTAACACTAGTATTGAATTAGTTTAGAGGGAAAGCTAAATTCTTGCTTTTGTAAAATTAGTACTAAAGTATTTTTGATGAAAAGCTAAATTTTTACTATTGTAAAACTAGTACTGAAGTATTTTTGAAGAAAAGCTAAATTGTTACTATTGTAAAACTAGTACTAAAGTATTTTTTATGAAAAACTAAATTCTTGCTTTTGTAAAACTAGTACTAAAGTATTTTTGATGAAAAGCTAAATTCTTGCTTTTGTAAAAATAGAACTGAAGTATTTTTGAGGATAAGCTAAATTGTTACTATTGTAATACTAGTACTGAAGTATTTTTGAGGAAAAGCTCAATTGTTACTATTGTAACACTAGTACTGAATTAGTTTAAAGGGAAAGCTAAATTGTTACTATTATAACACTAGTATTGAAGTATTTTTTATGAAAAGCTAAATTCTTCCTTTTGTAAACTAGTATTGAATTAGTTTAGAGGAAAAGCTAAATTGTTACTATTGTGACACTAGTATTGAATTAGTTTAGAGGGAAAGCTAAATTGTTACTATTGTAAAACTAGTACTGAAGTATTTTTGAAGAAAAGCTAAATTGTTACTATTGTAAAACTAGTACTAAAGTATTTTTGATGAAAACCTAAATTCTTGCTTTTGTAAAAATAGTACTGAAGTATTTTTGAGGATAAGCTAAATTGTTACTGTTGTAATACTAGTACTGAAGTATTTTTCAGGAAAAGCAAAATTGTTCCTATTGTAATACGAGTAATGAATTAGTTTAGAGGGAAAGCTAACTTTTTATTATTGTAACACTAGTACTGAAGTATTTTTGAGAAAAAGCTAAATTGTTACTATTGTAATACGAGTAATGAATTAGTTTAAAGGGAAAGCTACATTGTTACTATTGTAACTCTAGTACTGAATTAGTTTAGATGGAAAGCTAAATTGTTATTGTTGTAATACGAGTACTGAATTAGTTTAGAGGGAAAGCTAAATTGTAACTATTGTAACACTAGTACTGAAGTATTTTAGAGGGAAAGCTAAATTGTTACTATTGTAATACTAGTACTAAAGTATTTTTGAGGAAAAGCTAACTTGTTATTATTGTAACACTAGTACTGAAGTATTTTTGAGGAAAAACTAAATTGTTATTATTTTAATAC
>NW_013767148.1:0-824 GCF_000517525.1 Limulus polyphemus
GTTGTTAAATCTTGTGTCTTCTTATTGACAGTACACAGTTTTGTTAAATCTTGTGTCTTCTTATTGAGAGTACACATTATTGTTAAATCTTGTGTCTTCTTATTGACAGTACACAGTATTGTTAAATCTTGTGTCTTCTGATTGACATTACACAGTATCGTTAAATCTTGTGTCTTCTTATTGAAAGACACAGTATTGTTAAATCTTGTGTCTTCTTATTGACAGTAAACAGTATAGTTAAATATTGTGTCTTCTTATAGACAGTACACAGTATCGTTAAATCTTGTGTCTTCTTACTGATAGTACACAGTATTGTTAAATCGTGTGTATTCTTATTGGCAGTACACAGTTTTGTTAAATATTGTGTCTTCTTATTTACAGTACACAGTTTTGTTAAATCTTGTATCTTGTTATTGAAAGTACACAGTATCTTTAAATCTTTTGTCTTCTTATTGACAGTACACAGTATCTTTAAATCTTGTATCTTCTTATTAAAAGTACACAGTATCGTTAAATCTTGTGTCTTCTTATTGACAGTACACAGTATCGTTAAATCTTGTGTCTTCTTATTGACAGTACACAGTATCGTTAAATCTTGTGTCTTCTTATTGACAGTACACAGTATCGTTAAATCTTGTGTCTGCTTATTGAAAGTACACAGTATCTTTAAATCTTTTGTCTTCTTATTGACAGTACACAGTTTTGTTAAATGTTGTATCTTCTTATTGAAAGTACACAGTATCGTTAAATATTGTGTCTTCTTATTGACAGTACACAGTATCGTTAAATCTTGTGTCTTCTTATTGACAGTACAATGTATCGTT
>NW_013767149.1:0-824 GCF_000517525.1 Limulus polyphemus
AGAAAATGCTTGTTTGTTGTTTTTGATTTGGTTATTGTCCCCTTACATTTTAATCTCATTTACAGGAAATGCTTGTTGTTCTTTTTTGTTTGGTTATTGTCCCCTTACATTTTAATCTCATTTATAGGAAATGCTTGTTTGTTGTTTTTGTTGTTGTTCCTCTTACTTTTTTACCGTATTTTACTCTTCCTCTTATTAATTTTTCATCAAGCTTTTTACCGATTGTTCGGCGCAGATAGCCTCGTTGCTTTGCGCCATTAAACTCAAAACACTCAATACAATGAGGTAAGAAAAAATTTACTTCGTTGGAATTAAAATTTCCTAATACATTCAAGATAATTTCGCAATTCAAGATACTCAGTAAGTGTGATATTCAAATTTCTTATCCTTTGATTTTTAAAAGACTCACGAAAGAAAATGACAATTCTATTTTGAAATTTGTCTATGATATATGTTATAGCCAATATAAGGTCACATATATATATACGTGGTCCAGCCGTTCCAATTTTCAACTGATAGACTACCAACTTTTGGATTACCCTAATCGAATAGTGGGACCTGATCGCCAATCTTATGGAGCACTTATGGCCTCAAATGTGGAGGTCAATTTTATAGTAACAGAACTCTTTGGATTCACAATCCAGCTCAAAACATTTATGACTATTACCATGAAAATAAATTTCGTAACTGAATTGACTTAATAATCCTATTTTGACACAAAATTCGATACCCTATAACACTGGCGCTTTCAGGAACAAACTGCGAATGTTCCGATCTTACCTCTGAAGAAGAAAAGTCCACCTTTCGGAAACACTCGGGTCATA
>NW_013767150.1:0-941 GCF_000517525.1 Limulus polyphemus
GTCATTTTCTGATATAGATTTAGTGTAATTCGTGAAGAAAAAATGTTCATTTGCATTTTTTATACAGCTACATAGTTTTTCCTATAAACAAACACCCCACTTTTTGATTTTCAAAGACATATTTCTGCTAATTTCAAAGATTAACAAAAAAGGTAATGTGTGTTTTGTTTCTGAAAAATACATAACTTGCATAAAATTTAAAATTTGGACAAAAATGTTTGAGGGACAAGTATAATTGGCTTCTAAATGTCACATATATATGGAAACCACTCTCTAAGACAGTACCAACTTTAGGAACCATGAAAGCAATATCAACTTTAGTATCAGGATACTAAGTACTATTAACTGCAAAACACAGTTTATCATGGAAATTTTCAGTTATAATATATAGGAAAATATCCACAAGTGTACTGTTAAGATGTTTAATTAAATCAAGTGAAAACATTTTATTACAAAGTTTTGTACAGTAGTATTCCCTTTTTTTTAATTTTGAAATTAATGAGAATTAAAAAAACTGTTACTCCAATAATTAGCTGATATCACTTGGCCAGATAATATTAGCTGAATGCTGGTGAAATAGTCTTTTATTTATATTTCTCAATATTCGTGTTTTTTTTTCCAACTAATACTTTTTGTTGCACAAGTCTATCAGTCATTTATCTCAGAGATTTTTGATAAGAAATACAATGATTTAAGGATTAGTTTTTGTGTGTGTCAATCTGCCACGTCTTAGGTTACAAGTTAAACTTTAAGTAATAAACGTCTCCTTAGGTGGGTTGTAAAGGAAAATCTCTGCAAAAGAAGATAGCATTTGCTACCCCTGTCAAATTGTTTTTCCACCAAATTAGTGAATTGGTCTCAGCATCCTCTTTAGGCAGGCTTTTGTATGTGTGAAACTCAGCTTGTATACATATTTTGATATGTTTGATTTCCTGGTGATA
>NW_013767151.1:0-1055 GCF_000517525.1 Limulus polyphemus
AATAATTTGTCCTGTCAATAAGAAGACAGATAATTTAACGATACTAAGTACTGTCAATAAGAAGACACAAGATTTAACGATACTGTGCACTTTTAATAAGAAGACACAAGATTTAACTATACTGAGTACTGTCAATAAGAAGACACAAGATTTAACAATACTGTGTACTCTCAATAAGAAGACACACGATTTAACAATGCTGTGTACTATCCAGAAAAAGACACAAGATTTAACGATACTGTGTACTGTCAATAAGAAAACATAAGATTTAACAATAATGTGTCCTGTCAATAAGAAGACACAAGATTTAACGATACTGTGTACTGTCAATAAGAAGACACAAGATTTAACGATACTGTGTACTGTCAATAAGAAGACACAAGATTTAACGATACTGTGTACTGTCAACAAGAAGACACAAGATTTATCGATACTGTGTACTGTCAAAAAGAAGACACAAGATTTAACGATACTGTGCAGTTTTAATAAGAAGACACAAGATTTACCTATAATGAGTACTGTCAATAAGAAGACACAAGATTTAACAATACTGTGTACTCTCAATAAGAAGACACACGATTTAGCAATACTGTGTACTATCCAGAAAAAGACACAAGATTTAACGATACTGTGTACTGTCAATAAGAAGACACAAGATTTAACGATACTGTGTTCTGTCAATAAGAAGACACAAGATTTAACGATACTGTGTACTGTCAATAAGAAGCCACAAGATTTAACGATACTGTGTACTGTCAATAAGAAGAGACAATATTCGACGATAATGTGTACTGTCAATAAGTAGACACAAGATTTAACGATAATTATCGTTAAATCTTATGTTTTCTTATTGACAGTACACATTGACAGTACACATAAGAAGACACAAGATTTAAAGATACTGTGTACTTTCAATAAGATAACAGAAGATTTAACAATATTGTGTACTCTCTTCTTTTTGACAGTACACAGTATCGTTAAATCTTGTGTCTTCTTATTGACAGTACACAGTATTGTTAAATCGTGTGTATTCTTATTGACACAAGATTTATCGA
>NW_013767152.1:0-824 GCF_000517525.1 Limulus polyphemus
TTTTCATGGGCATTTAACTTTTCAAGTTTTTTCTACTTAGAGGATACACCTTGTTGTTTGAAAGCAGACAGACTATCAGATGTCATACATGTAGATGAAGAAAGGAGACAACAAAAGCAGTATGCTGCTTTATGTAGAGGTGAATACACCTACCAGGAACGATTGACTTCTTGTCCATTCAAAAGGCGTCGTTTGTACCAAAATGCAGTCATAGAACGCCCATCTTTGGCATCAAATGTACCATCTTTATGTTTAAATTATGTGCTTCAACTTTAACAATCTCTGTGCGATGTGAATGTATTACAACTGCTGAGCCTGTTGCATCAAACTTCACAAATCCAATATCTCTCTGTGTTAAAATATTTATTAGATCATCCTCTTTTAGCTTAGCAACACTATTCTGTGGGTTTGTTTCTGACAAAGTGGAATCCTCTTGTTTATTATTTTTGTAGCTTTCAACAGGACAGAGGACAGTTTCTTCGTTGTTTTCTTTTTCAAATGATATAGCATGTTCACAATCTTGCACTTTAACCTCTTTGCTGCCATCAAAAGTAACAAATGCTGGCTTACTGGTGTCATCACTTCCAGCGAGGAAAGCTCTCATCAATTTGCTTGACTCCACCGGCGAATTGTGCACGTCTTTTGCGTTCCTGTGCTCCACTTTCGTTTTTCGACATAATGGGCTAAAAGAATAAATGAATAAATACAGACTACACTATTTAGTTGCAACATGCAAATTGTCAGATGAAAGGAAGCATTCTACTTTCCTAAGTTACTAACCACAAATTATATTATAAATTATACAATTATAGTTGCAACTCAAG
>NW_013767153.1:0-825 GCF_000517525.1 Limulus polyphemus
AAAAGGTATTAACATCACAACCATAAAGTTTTGGTTGCATGTCGTATCTCAAAATAATTTATGGTGATAATAACATTAATTTCTTTATGAAAGTCGTAGTTTCGAGAGTAAAATCTTGAAACTCCAAATTATGTATGTGCAAGTATGTGCATTTAAAAAATTAAATGCACATACTTACCTTACAAAAAATACTCACAAACGTGAATGGATAATATGAGCAAATACAAACTATGGATGAAATTTTCAGAGCTTCTTTTTCTTTTTGATCTTGTTCTAAAGTCGAAGTCTTTCGTAATGGGTCCACTAAGTTCTTTACTACATTATTGTCTTGACGTTTCGTACACAGTAGTTAGTTGTTTTTTTTCGTGTATTGTAAATATGAATAAAGTTGTTTCCTATGTAAAGAAACAGACAATACATTAAGGAGAAAAATGTACTTACGAACTTTCCTGATCATTTTTATTAACTAACTATCCATTCATTTTAACAATTCTGTTTTTTTACAAACAACTAATATTCGTTTATATTAAACACAGGTTAAGCTTATTTAGATAAAATTGTTGTAATTTCATCAATGTTTCTCTTCAGTAGTTTGTATGTCTTATTATTAAGCACAAAGCTACACAAGGGGCTATCTGTGCTCTGCCCACCACGGGTATGAAAACCCGGATTCTAGCGTTGTAAGTCCGCAGACATACCGCTGTGCCACTGTGGGGGCTCTTCAGCAGTAGAAAAATCTTTCTTCAAATTGGTTTACGAAATAATTTAATACTACATTGATGACGTTGAATAACTTTACACCCCCTAGTGGCACTTCTGTAACTA
>NW_013767154.1:0-1113 GCF_000517525.1 Limulus polyphemus
AATTACAACAGCATGTTATTGTACAATACATAATAAGGTCATAAAATCCCGTGTATTCACTTTTACATAAAATACAGTTATAATTACAACATCATGTCATTGTACCTTACATCATATGGTCATAAAGTCCTCGTGTATTCACTTGTTATATAAAATACAGTTATAATTACAATAGCATGTGATTGGTAAATACATCATAAGTTCATAAAGACCCCGTGTATCCACTTGTTATATAAAATACAGTTATAATTACAACAGCATGTCATTGTACAATACATCATAAGGTCATAAAGACCCCGTGTATTAACTTGTTATATAAAATACAGTTATAATCACAACAGAACATCAATGTACAATACTTCATAAAGACATGATGATCCCGTGTATTCACTTGTTATATAAAATACAGTTATAATTACAACAGCATGTCATTGTATAATACATCATAAGGTCAAATAAACCCCGTGTATTCACTTGTTATATAAAATACAGTTATAATTATAACAGCATAACATAGTACATTACATCATAATGTCATAAAAACCCCGGGTATTCACTTGTTACATAAAATACTGTCCTAATTACAACAGCATGTGATTGTACAATACATCATAAGGTCATAAACACCTCGTGTATTCACTTGTTATATAAAATACAGTTATAATTACAACATCATGCCATTGTACCTTACATCATATGGTCATAAAGTCCTCGTGTATTCACTTGTTATATAAAATACAGTTATAATTACAATAGCATGTAATTGGTAAATACATCATAAGGTCATGAAGACCCCGTGTATTCACTTGTTATATGAAATACAGTTCTAATTACAACAGCATGTCATCGGATAACACATCATAAGGTTATAAAGATCCCGTGAATTCACTTGTTATATAAAATTCAGTTATAATTACAATAGCATTCCAAACTTCAATACATCATAATGTCATATAGACCCCGTGTATTCACTTGTTATATAAAATAAAGTTACAATTACAACAGCATGCAAAACTTCAATACATCATAAGGTCATAAAGACAACGTGTATTCACTTGTTATATAAAATACAGTTATAATTACAACAGCATGCCATAGTACACTACATCATTA
>NW_013767155.1:0-822 GCF_000517525.1 Limulus polyphemus
AAACTATTCATTGGGGATTTTATAGTCCCCCCCAGTGACTCAGCGGCAAGCCTGAAGGCTAATAACGCTAAAAACAGAGTTTCAATACCTGTGGTGGGCACAATAGAGATAACCCATTGTGTGGCTTTGCGCTTAGCTACAAACAAATCTGAAAATCCAATCAGAGATTTTATAGAATTCAAGTATCAATACCCAGGAAACTTTCTGAGAAGCACTTTCTAAAGAACCTCTCATAATGAAAGTGGAGAGGTTATACAGATGAAAATTATACAATGAAACTAAGTAATAAACTTACCAAATGACTCACGGATTTTTCCTTATCCATGTTAAAAAGCCTCCCTCCTGTAAAACAGCGGTATGTCTGCGGACTTACAACGCTAGAAACCGTGTTTCGATACCCATGGTGGGCAGAACACAAATAGCCCATTGTGTACTTTGCGCTTAATTACAAACAAACAAACCATATTTAAAAAGCGACACCTACATATAGCTCTTCGTCATTGAGCTGCTCTATGTATATTGCGCATTTGGTTTTGCGTTCGGAAAGTAAGGCCTGGACTTAACGTAATTGTACAACTCGCCGTGTAATTTAGTCAGACACTGAGTTTTTGAAAGCTTGGTAGACCGGTGTAGTATCTTTGACCTTGCAGGGTTTAAGTTTTTCATCTGTTCTTAGGTTGGTAGTTATTTGTTTAAAATAATATAAAGCGTAAACATGCTTTCCAGATTTGCGAACATAACTGTTGCTGCTTCCACGGTTACTTTGCGCTCTTTTTCAACTACTACCCATGTAAGTTTTGTAAACTAAACATCTTGCTTTTT
>NW_013767156.1:0-819 GCF_000517525.1 Limulus polyphemus
AATACATCCTATGCTACTGAAACAAAACCAACCTGAGTAAGGACTTTCACCATTTTTTCGTTTAGTCTAGTAACATTTAAAGCTTAACAATTAATGTATTTGTATCCCTAGTCTTCACAACTAATAGATGAAGTAATCATTTTATAAGTTTATGGGTATTTTTGTTGATTTTTTGTGATTTTATTGCTACCATCTTAAAAAACCTAACCAGTTTGAGTTATCATATCTTTTTTAGTAACGATAACTCGAATTTGGGCATGTTCTATTAAGATCTAAATACCAAAGCTACACCTATGAAATGTTGTGTACGTTGGATTATTATGTTTTAGACAATGTAAAATACTAAATTTATTAATGAGATGTTAACCTTTTATTTGAAATCCAATAACCAGTTTATTTGTAATCAATTAAAATTAACCAGAAAAGAAATGGTTGCTTATTTTGTAATATTTCGTTTCCCTAGAATTTGGCGAACAAAAATAAATTCATTAAATTATTTCGTTTCTGTTACAAAATCCAAACTTCCTTGTTGTTTGGTTTGTTTTTCTCTGTTGGCGATTATCTTAACTGGATCAGTTAAGCTGGAATTAAATTAAAATATTTAAAGTAGACATTTGAAATTACAAAAATTATATGTCAGAAAAAATATACATTAGTTAGGCTTATTATGGTATATAATGCATTATATTGGTAAACTGTGATCTATAGACCAGTATAAAAACATGAATCGTCATGTTCCACATATACTTTAAAATAAATGAGATTGTTCTTTAAAGATCCATAAGGTGTTATGGTTGTAGATAATGTAAAAGCATCTCA
>NW_013767157.1:0-822 GCF_000517525.1 Limulus polyphemus
GTTGTTGTTGTTGTGGTATTTTGTACTTGAATGCAAAAATTTTATAAAATGCAAAGACAAGACTGTGTATATAAAGTAATTAAAACAGATAAATGACCTGCGTAGACTAATTACACATGAGGTTAGGTACGTAGAGTTTTGAACTAACCTGATGGCCGTTAAACCTATTCCACAACATGTCATACCTACCAAATACATCTATTACAAAAGACACTGTTACGTCTCTGTATGTTTGTTTGTTAATTCTTCTAAGATACAAGTCCTTTCTTTATAAAACTTGTTTATTCTTCTTCAATACAACTTGTAATACACTTAATTTTCACAGTTACACACAGTATATTTCACAACAATTCACTCACTTTCAATCGCGCTTAGACTTAATTGTCCGTCCCTGCCAACTATAGTTCCGATCGCTGTGTCTGCTATCCTCAGCTCCCGCCAACCGTAATCGCTGTCTTTCTTTCTCTCTGCCTGCTTCGTCTCTGCCTCCTTCTGTCTCTCTCACTGTCTAGCGTACTTATATACGATAATACTGCCTGTTCTAGAAACTTCTAAGACTCTCAACACGTTCTAGCAGCGTCACTTGACTCCCGCTGTCGTAACACACTAGCGAATCTTCTAGAATACTCGTCACGTGACCCCACTGTCGTAACAACACTTTGAGCCGAATGGTCTGATCAAAAGTGACAAATCGATAGACTTATCTAGTGGTAGAATGTAAAGTCCTTTACTCACCACTAATAACTTAAAATACTTTATTCGTTGATGGTAAGTAGAAAGATTGAGAAGTTAAAAATAGATGAAGCACAAGGACTAGACAAG
>NW_013767158.1:0-823 GCF_000517525.1 Limulus polyphemus
TAGGCATAATTATTATTAAAATTAGGAAATAAAAAAAAAACGTTTTTACTTATTATATTTTTTGATCAATGAAAACAAAAGGAAATTAATAGGAAAACTGGAGCTTTTAGTTTTCTGGAAGAAGGACGGTTATATTCATTCCACTAATCTGGAAACACAGAGAATGAAAAAAAAAAGAACTCCAATTAGTCGCTGGTCAATGGTAGATCAATTTATATTAAATGAATTAGAACTTTTAACATCATGTATGGAGAACACTTCAGAGTTTTACTCTAACAAGTTCCGAAACGTTTGTTAACCATAGAATAAAACAACAATATAATTATCAAACCTGAATTATACAATTGTTTCTTACCATAAATAATGAAGCCAGAGTAAGCGGTCCATGGTTTCTGATTTAAATTGATCACTATTACCATAAATATTATGGCCAGAGTAAGCAGTCCATGGGTTCTGATTTAAATGGATCACTGTTACCATAAATATTGAAGCCAGAGTAAGCAGTCCATGGTTTCTGATTTAAATGGATCACTATTACCATAAATATTGAAGCCAGAGTAAGCGGTCCATAGGTTCTGATTTAAATGGATCACTATTACCATAAATATTGAAGCCAGAGTAAGCGGTCCATGGGTTCTGATTTAAATGGATCACTATTACCATAAATATTGAAGCCAGAGTAAGCGGTTCATGGGTTCTGATTTAAATGGATCACTATTACCATAAATATTGAAGCCAGAGGAAGCGGTCCATGGGTTCTGATTTAAATGGATCACTATTACCATAAATATTGAAGCCAGAGGAAGCGGTCCATGGGTTCTCA
>NW_013767159.1:0-823 GCF_000517525.1 Limulus polyphemus
AAGCCGTCTTCAAGCATTATTAGGGTGCACATTAGTAAAGGTGTACAATTCTAAGGAAAAGGTCTCAGCTCTAATAACAACAAGGGAGGAAGTAAAGTCGAGGACTCAATGGGTAATACAGTTCAAGAATAGAACAGCACTACCAGTGATGATAAATATTAACCTTTTCCATGTCAAAAGCAGGAATTAGGAACTACGTAGGTATAACATGTTGTAGGCCCCCGCAAAAGTAAGTCAACGTACTTACATCGCTAGAAACCGGGTTATGATACCCGTGGTGGGCACAACACAGATAGCCCATTGTGTAGCTACGTACTACAAACAAATAAACATGTTGTAGAGGTATCCAACTATGATGTGACGCCACCAAAGCATTTTGTATCAAATTCTTACATCACAAACTGGTTGCTGTGAGGTCACAGCTTGGAAAGCGACAGAACAATGCAGCTGGTTATATTTTGTATAATTAACAAAAGAAAATCGGTTGCCATCATATTTCTTTTCATTAGTAACAGAAAAAGAGTTGGATTTTCATGACGTGTTATAAAATAACAAGAATATTTGGTTATCGTCACGGTATATTTTGTTCGTAAAACGACAGGATATGTTTCAAAAACTGAGATGAGTTAGTTTAGTAAATCATTCATAATTTAGTAAGTGACAAACAAGAGTTGATTGTTATGATAATTTTCAGTGAACCATTCATAATTCAGTAAGTGACAAGCAATAGTTGATTGTTATGATAATTTTCAGTGAACCATTCATAATTCAGTAAGTGGCAAGCAATAGTTGATTGGTATGATAATTTTCAGTGAACCATTCA
>NW_013767160.1:0-823 GCF_000517525.1 Limulus polyphemus
TTGCACCAAATTGCTTACATGAAAATTTCGAAGGCAAACAAAACTTACTGAAATTCTATTTTTATTCAATATTGGAACAAATAATCCATCTTAAAGCGCTATCAATACCAATTAGACCTAGATTAGATCTTATTTAAGCTAAAAAGTTGAGGCAATTTGAAACTTTGCACAGAAGTTAAACGATTTAGCTTTCTTTGACACTACATCTTCAGACTACACTGTATGCCACTTACTATATTTTACAAGGACTAACTTTCTCACAATTCTAGAGCTGGCGCCTTAATCATTATTTGTCTTATTCAAATTTGTAAATAAGTAATCTAAACCATTATTTCACAAAAGTTTACGTGTGTTTGTCCGCTTACAACTGATTACCAGCTGGAGCGATTGGCACGTGTCCTTTAGACCTCCCGGAGAGTGACATAGGAAGGTCGACGTTTGGATCTAATCCCCCTATGTCACGCCCCGTGATCCCTATATCTTACTCGTACCTTTAGCGGGTACATCAGCTAGTTATAAATATAACTGACCAGCATATATGTATGTATAGACAAAATGATTAAAAACAAATAATATATACACCTGGAAAAAAGTTAAGCACCCCCGTGTTTTTTTCAAGTGATTCAGATTCGACGTTCTTGTAACTGATTATAAATTACCATTCAATCTAAACGTGTTTATCAAATGAAATTATGCATTATTGGGCACAAGAAAACATGATTATCACCGTAAAACAACAATTTTAATTTACATATCATGACATCAAAATATGGACAGTTTTCACGCTTAAAATTATCTTTAATTAGTATTGTCAGAGAAAGCT
>NW_013767161.1:0-823 GCF_000517525.1 Limulus polyphemus
ATAAGATAACTTCATCGAATCAGCTAGACGTTTTCAAGTTTGAACGCACTTGATGGTGAATATCATCCATATTTTCCGATAACACTTTCGCTCATAACACTCATACCTATCCAGTAAGATCTTTGTCGTAGGTGACTCAATGTCTTCCTAATTCCGAGATGTTCTCCTGTTAAATTATCATGGGATTGACGCAGCACAACGTCCCGTAACTTTCTCGGTATAGCCATTTGCCAAGTCATCAATTTCCCATCTGTAGTTTCCCATCTCAGGAGTAGAATACCATCTTCAAGTTTCAACTGGTCCCATTGTGCCCAATAGTGCTTTGTCACAGCACTTAGACTAGACACCTTCTCCCAAGCAGGGTGCACAACATTTGCTTTTAGAAAATCAATCATTGGCTTCAAATCTTGGTCTTTCTCCTGTTCTGCTTTGATATCTATATTTGGTTCCACTTCACCATCATCAACTCTTTCAGTCGGCTTGACTTTAGCTTGAGGGCACCTAATTAGTTCAACCTCTCTTTTAACAGTTATCGGAACTTGGCCTTTGTGGTTCCCAAACGTCATTTTATCAAAATCATTTATAAACTTCCTTGGTAGTAGATAGTCCAATCCTAATAGGCATTCGTCTTCAATGTCAGCCAAGTATACTTTCTGTCTGTCCTTTATGCCCATGAGCTCAATAGTTACCCACACTGGTCCCCACAATCTTGTAGAATGTCCTGTCACACCATAAAGCTTCTGTATGGCTTCTGGTACTCCTTCATGATCTAACATCTTGATGCTCACAAGGGTTTGCTGAGACGCAGAGTCTATGACAAATT
>NW_013767162.1:0-1017 GCF_000517525.1 Limulus polyphemus
CACCAGCGTAAGACTAGAGGGAAGGCAGCTAGTCATCACCACCCACCGCCAACTCTTGAGCTACTCTTTTACCAACGAAAAGTGGGATTGACCGTCACATTATAACACCCCCACGGCTGAAAGGACGAGCATGTTTGGTGTGACGGGGATTCGATCCTGCGACCCACAGATTGCGAGTCGAGTGCCCTAACCACCTGCCATGCCGGGCCCAATTGAATAAGACATCCGGAAGTGGACCAAAATTTTTCTCATCATCATCAACTTAAGAGGCAAGTTGTCCATTTTGTTGGCCACATGTTGAGAAGAAGAATATTTTAAAGTCTGGGATCCAGTTTAAAACATATTCTGTGATTAAGCGGGAGACGACATTGAGACTGTTCGAGAATTATATTATATTCTAATTAGGCTTATATATTAGCCCCTGTTTCTCCACAATGGGCTATTTGCTGTCTTCACTCATGGAAATCGAACTCCGAATTTTAGCGTTGTAAGTCCGTAGACTTACCGCTGTCCCACCGAAGGACTTCTCCATTCTGTTCCAGAGCTTTTATTGCGTTTTAATTCATTGCATGCTGTTTTCTTAGTTCAAAGCTACACAATTGGGAATCGAGCCCGGATTTTAGTTCTTAAGTGTGTAAACTTTCCACTTACCCATCAGGGGACCTGTAATTCATAATTTGCCCAACAGATAAAATTTCAAACAATTAAGTTAATAAAATTCATTACTTTGAGATTTTCACCCATCCATTTTTTGTCGTATTCAAATATTTCCATTGTAAGGTTTTAGTAATTGTATTTTTAGTTTTAATATAAAATTTTACATTATTTTGATGTTGTTTTTTTGCGCCATCTATATTTTATTTTATTTTATTTTTTGCGCCATCTATATTCAATATATCCGAAAAAAAACAGTAGTGGAAATATTTAAGTTTGTTTATTTGGCTGAAAATCTTAAATACAGAAATAACAGACGTATTTTACACACACACACACATATATATATATATATATAATATA
>NW_013767163.1:0-823 GCF_000517525.1 Limulus polyphemus
GTTGAGAACACTATGTTTTATTATTGTCCTTTTGTTTATAAAGTGTAGTAACGTATAAGTGATTATATAAAAGATAAGACTGTTTGTCCAAATGGATCACCAGGAGATATCGATGACAACTAATCGATAGGTTTTTCCAGGAAAGGGTGACTTTCAGAAAACTAAAAAGACACCCTAACCGCCCTCCCATATTTCTCTAGACGTGTACAGTGCACACAGGTTAGACATAAGCGTGAGGCGTCTGTACCCTTCAGTCGATAAACGAAAATATTTTCCTGGCTCAATCAATAAACAGTTTTCCATAAGATATTCCACGCGATTTCAATGTATTGTCAAGATATCTACAGTGTATTAATCACAATGTAACTTTAAAGTTTGCCATATAATCAATACTTTTCACCAGGCTGATTGAACTCATGAGAATTAAACTTTTATTTCTCAAACTAGAAATGTTTACATGCCCTTCATGGGGTAATCCCCCCCAGTGGCACAGCAATATGTCTGCGGACTTACAACGCTAGAATCTGGGTTTCGATACCCGTGGTGGGCAGAGCACAGATAGCCCGTTATGTAGCTTTGTGCTTAAATACAAACAAACATCATGGGGTAATCAGCTAATAATATCGTATGTGTGACAATGACTCGTACGTCCCGCGTACCAACCTGGGCCGTAGCCAGGATTTCGGTTCGGGGTATACACCCTCTTCAAAAAAGAAAAAAGTTGCCACTCCGTTTGTTGTATATTTAACATTTTGCAAAAATGATCTCTTCCCCCCTTTTGTTTTCTGTTAGGGCAGAATAAATTAAAGAGGGGGGGGGGGTT
>NW_013767164.1:0-1391 GCF_000517525.1 Limulus polyphemus
TAATATGGAAGCCTTAATTACATGACAGTAAAACACACATGAAGTTATACTCAAAATACAGTGACTTAATATTGAAGCCTTAATTACACGACAGTAATATATATGATGTTATACTCAAAATATAGTGACTTAATATTGAAGCCTTAATTTCACGACAGTAATACATATATGATGTTATACTCAAAATATAGTGACTTAATATTGAAGCCTTAATTGCATGACAGTAATACACATATGATGTTATACTCAAAATATAGTGACTTAATATTGAAGCCTTAATTACACGACAGTAATATACACATGAAGTTATACTCAAAATACAGTGACTTAATATTGAAGCCTTAATTGCATGACATTAATACACACACACACATCAAGTAATACTCAGACCAAATTGAATTAATATAGAAAACTTTCAATATATTGAAGAGTTTCAGGCAAAGCTGTACCTTGACTCTTATCATATTATCTGGACATCCTGCCATTGCTGAAGTGAGCCAGCCTTCTAGGCTCTTAGCAAAGTTCCGAATAGCTTGGGTAAGTGAACCTAAAATTAAAAATAATGTCATTTTGTTCTATGATCAAATTTAAACAGCTGAAGAAAGAAAGCATATATAAACTATAAGAAATATCTATACAATAATAATAACATACTAACAAGGTCTGTGGCTGTCATAACATAACAGTAATTTAAATATATAAGAGATATTCATACAAAAATAACGATTAAGAAAACCTTAGAAACGTTAAAATGAGAATGTGCAAATAACAGACTACTTAGAAGTGGGTTGACAAAGTACTAGTTACAAATGTGTTGACAACTAGTACTCTATAATACAATTTGTAACTATTATTTTACAAGTGTGTTGATAAAATAATAGTTATAAATTGGATTATGGAGTACTAGTTACAAATGTGTTAATAAAATGATAGTTACAAATTGTATTATAGAGTACTAGTTACAAGTGTGTTGATAAAATAGTAGTTATAAATTGGATTATAGAGTACTAGTTACAAATGTGTTGATAAAATAATAGTTACAAATGAGGTGATGGAGTACTAGTTACAAGTGTGTTGATAAAATAATAGTTACACATTGTATTATGGAGTACTAGTTACAAATGTGTTGATAAAATAATAGTTACAAATTGTATTATAGAGTACTAGTTACAAGTGTGTTGATAAAATAATAGTTATAAATTCGATTATAGAGTACTAGTTACAAGTGTGTTGATAAAATAATAGTTACAAATGGTATTATGGAGTACTAGTTACAAGTGTGTTGATAAAATAATAGTTACACATTGTATTATGGAGTACTAGTTACAAGTGTGTTGATAAAATAATAGTTACACATTGTATTATGGAGTACTAGTTACAAATGTGTTGAT
>NW_013767165.1:0-824 GCF_000517525.1 Limulus polyphemus
GGCACCTCGAACAACAAAATAAACAAGAAGAGAAATTACAGCAGTTGTTGGAGGAAAAAGAAAAGAAACAAAAAGAAAGACAACAGCAGTTACAAGAAAACCTACAGCAATGGCAGCTCGAACAGCAAAGTAAACAAGAGAGACTACAGCAGTGGTTGGAGGATAAAGAAAATGAACAAGAAGAGAGATTACTGCAGTTGTTGGAGGAAAAAGAAAATAAACAAGAAGAGAAATTACAGCAGTTGTTAGAGGAAAAAGAAAAAAACAAGAAGACAAATTACAGCAGTGGCAACGGGAACAAGAAAGGAAACAAGAAGTACAAATGCAAAGCATTAGTAAATTTAAAAGCGAATTAGATACGTTAAAGAAAGGTTTATTGTCTGTTACACAAGGAGGATACATTGACCATCGACTTAATCAGCCCCAGACAATGGCAAGCCCCTTACAGAGCCCACAGCTAAACCCTAATGCAGACATATTCAGTCTCATTAGAAGTCACATCCCAGATATGAATGTCAGTAATAGGAGTGATCCAGTGCAAAGGAAGCCACAGGAATTCGATGGGAAAGCACCGTGGGAAGCATATAGAGCACAATTCGAGCTACTGGCAGAGATGAATGGATGGACAGAGGAGCAGAAAACTGTATATCTGGCAACGAGCTTGAAGGGACAACCACTGGAAATACTTCGACAGTTGACAGCAGCCGACAGACACAACTATAGAGCACTGGTAGAGGCTCTGAAACTCAGGTACGGAACCCAGAATCAGTCAGAAGTCTACAGGGCCAGGTTCTGGACGATAGTCAGTGCTAAAAGGGAGAGCC
>NW_013767166.1:0-822 GCF_000517525.1 Limulus polyphemus
ATTTACTATTAAATTAAGAAATTAACTAATATATGATACTAAAATCTGAATTATAATCTACAATTTGATACCAAACTTACTGACATACATTCATAAAATAGTACTTCAATAAAATTTTGAATGTAAGTCTTCAAATGTGATGACATGGCCTTTGACTTATGACCATCAGAAAACCCATCACATACGTCTCAGTAGGGTTAAGAAATACCTTAGACATAGACCTATTTGTATTTGAGAAAATACATAAAATAATTATTGTTGCTTTCAAATACACATTTTAGAACACAAAAAACATATCTGCTACTAAAATAGAATGTTCCAAAACTGATATTAATTTAATTGGATTTCTAGTTAAGTTACAAATAGTTTTAAAAAATTCTATTTGCTGCCCAGAGCCGAACACAACAATTGCAGACAGTGAATCTCAAGAAAACTATCCATTAGCTGTATAAAAGGAAAGAAACAATCATATAGACTTGTATGCTTTTTCTATCAGTTATATATACATGTCCAATAGCAGTGCCAAAAAGAATTACAGACATGTCTCACATAATATAGGATATGGGTAGATCATGTCATTGTTGGTTGAATAAGTAGTGTTATCTCAATTAAGCAAGAAGATTGGATGTTCAAATTTTATATTCTGGCTAGTCAATATTTATAGTATTGTTGCGCATCTGCTTGTTTGTTAATTTCTAATTTATTCTTTCTCAATAGAACTTTGCAATACACAGAATTTCCACAGTCAATACGTTTGCAATCTCGATAACAAAACACACACTTTATATTACTGTCACTACTGCTCGCTTGACTCAATTATCT
>NW_013767167.1:0-821 GCF_000517525.1 Limulus polyphemus
AATTAGGAAATAAATATATATTATGCCTCTTTCATTCTAGAATGAACACAAATTATAACACAAAAACAAATGTTTAGACTAAATAACTTAAATCTCATAACATTATACATTTATATATATTTAACATTTTTATTATATTGACCTTTCAGCCGTGCCTGGCTAACAATACAAAAGTTACAATGACACAGCTCATGTGTACTCATGTTACCGTATCAAATATCATAAAACTGACCTTTGGTCTATACAAAGTAACTTGTCTTGGCTGTGTTTTAGTAGACTAGTATTTTGTAATATACAGTCACATTTCAATTATTATACATTATATATGGATATAGATTATTGCTATTTTGAAACAAGTTCTTAAACTTATTTTTCTTAAAACATAGAACAGTAAATGAAGAAGTAAAGCAAACAATTATCTCTTCTAGTTATGACCTTTGTACTCGGTTGCTGCTTGACGTATGTTGCTAAGCCTTTTAAAAGTTTGCACGTAGAGGATATGAAAGTTTTTTAGGTTTTATATATACATTTTAATAACTAAAAAAATAATAAATTTCTACAACAATATCACAGAATTCCACTATAATTTATCAAGCTTAGTAACTGAGATGTATTTTAGTCTAAAAAAATATGAAATTTTGAGCAGACTAAAGACACACCCTACCTTGCTGAAATATTGGTTCAAAAGAAATAAATGGTGCCAAAACCATTAAAATGGTTGAGAGTGCTACTAGAGGGACATTCTGAGCTTCCGATTGGTTATTCATGTCATATATAGAAGTGTATATAAGGGAGTGTTTCCAAAAATGGAAAGATATGGG
>NW_013767168.1:0-845 GCF_000517525.1 Limulus polyphemus
CCCTAATTTTGAAGAACAGACTGTAGAGGAAGAAAAACAGTTGGTAACAACCACCACCAAAAGTGGCTTCTCTTAACCGTATATCGGGACTAATTGTTGCTCTTCAGATGCACCCACAGTTAAAATGTTAAGAATGTTTGGTAGTAGCGCGTCTTGAACTCGAGATCTCCAGTCCAGTCACAGTCGGGCTTTATTACATAAGTTCATTCAGTTTATTCCTAAAAGTCTTAATTTAAACCTATTATATTATTTTTCTTATAGCATTCCTGTCACAGTTTACCAAAATATTTTCAATTGATTTCTTTATATATTTCGTTTGATTTATTTTCTTAGTAAAATATAAGACGGACATGTTGAGCTACATTTTAAAACAACGCCAGTAGAACCGTATTTGTACCATTTACAAAACTATATATTCAAAGTTTCATGTATGAATTATGATTAAGTAAACACTGCATCAAAAATCACTCATCTCCTAAAATACCTGATGGTTTAGATATCATAAATATTTATGTATAAACACAATCCATGTGTTTTCACATAAATCTCTCTCATTCCACTCATTTTCATCTTATTATCTTGTTACAGATAACAGTTCAACATATGTATTCTTCTTTACACCAAATACGTTGCAAATGGGCTCTCTGTGTTGTGGTTTGGTTTGAATTTAGCGCATAGCTAACGAGAGCTATTTCCGCTAGCCGTCCCTAATTTAGCAGTGAAAGACTAGAGGGAAGGCAACTAGTCATCACCACCTACCGCCAACTCTTTTACCAACGAATGGTGGGACAGACCGTCACATTATAACGCCCCTACAGCTGAAAGGGCGAGCATACTTGGTGGGA
>NW_013767169.1:0-822 GCF_000517525.1 Limulus polyphemus
GTCTGTATTGTAATATTACTGAATAACTCTCTGTAGATCATTAATAAACCTCAGGATTAACAATTTGTCTGTGTTGTAATATTACTAAACATTTATTTGTTGATCACTAATAAACTTGAGGTTTAGCAACCTGTCTGTGTTGTAATATTACTAAACAATTCTCTGTAAAAAAACTAATAAACTTGAGGTTTAGCAACCTGTCTGTGTTGTAATATTACTGAACAATTATCTGTAGATCATTAATAAACCTCAGGATTAGCAATTTGTCTGTGTTGTAATATTAATAAACAATTCTTTGTATATCACTAATAAACTTGAGGTTTAGCAACCTGTCGGTGTTGTAAAATTACAGAATAACTACCTGTAGATCACTAATAAACTTGAGGATTAGCAATTTCTCTGTGTCTTAATATTACTAAAAAATTATCTGTAGATAACTCATAAACTTGAGGATTAGCAACCTGTTTGTGTTGTAATATTACTGAACAATTCTCTGTAGATCACTAATAAACTTAAGGAGTACCAACCTGTCTGTGTTATAATATTACTGTACAATTCTCTGTAGATCATTAATAAACTTCAGAATTAGCAACCTGTCGGTGTTGTAATATTACAGAATAATTACCTGTAGATCACTAATAAATTTGAGGATTGGCAATTTCTCTGAGACGTAATATTACTAAAAAATTCTCTGTAGATAACTGATAAACTTGAGGATTAGCAGCCTGTCTGTATTGTAATATTACTGAATAATTCTCTGTAGATCACTAATAAACTTGAGGTTTACCAACCTGTCTTTATTGTAATATTACTGAACAATTC
>NW_013767170.1:0-1274 GCF_000517525.1 Limulus polyphemus
AAAAAAAATGTATTCGAAAAATAAGACTGGTACATGGACATAAAGTGTTGTCGTAACCCTCATTTATATATATTTTTTAGCTGGAATATCCCTACCCTGGACGGAAGTTATGTAAATTCATGATTAACTACAGGTTATCTTGGGACATAAAAAGTTGCTTCCCTTATATGTAATTGTAATAAAGAAAAAAAAATATGCAAAACTGAAAATTTGTATGTATCTCCCCATGAACCCAACAAACCTTTATGCCAAATTTGGTGAAGAGCCATTAACAGTTAAATGCAAACCTGAACTTCTATTCCAAAGTTGGTGAAGATCCATCGACAGAAGGTGAGGTAGTGGTAAAAAAACGCGAAATGCAAAACTGAAAATTTGTATGAACCTCCATACCATCCACACCCTGCGAAATAGTTACATGGACATACAACAGACAGTACTATTATATTTATATAGATTCCTGATTAGCTCTTCATTTCTCCGAGATGTTGGATAATGGATTCTTTCATCCTCCCTATAGTATTGTGTTTGTCATAGCCTGGTAGATAAGGCACTAGACCAACAATGTGTGGGTCGCGGAATCGAAATCACCGAATATACTCGCTCTTTCAGTTATTCCCACTGTGCGTGATAAGAGAGTAACCAAAGAGTTTGTAGTGGGTGATGTTGACTAGCTGCCATCCCTTTTGTCTACCATTTCAAAATCATGGATGGATAACACAGCTAGCCTTCGAATAGCTTTGCGCGAAATTCAACAAACAAAACTATAGTATTTTCTTCTATTCGAGTGCTGTCTTTCGTTGTCGATTTATTTAAAAAAATATTTTAAGGTGTACTAAACTATAGCAGCATGCCTTTGTGTCAGACTTTAATACTTTTATCGACGAATGTGAATCTCATTCCTTATCGTATGTACACAAAACGCTATAAAAGATGAACAAAGACCCCTAGTATATTCTCTACATGATTGACAAAAAAAGAAAAAAATGACAACTGGTGAAGGTCAGTTTTTGTCCCAAGGAGATATAAAGTTATAAACAAATAAAGAATAAAAAAGGTCATTTTGGTTTATTTAAATGAACAATTTGCCTTCTTGATACTTAAGGTGCAACACTTTCTTGAGTTCATTTAACCTAACTTATTGTTACGATTAGTTATATTTATTTATTGTATAAGAACAAATCGGCCCGGCATGGCCAGGTGGTTAGGACACTCGACTCGCAATCTGCGAGTCGCGGGTTCGAATCCCCGTCACACCAAACATGCTCGCCCTTTCA
>NW_013767171.1:0-822 GCF_000517525.1 Limulus polyphemus
AGTCATAACCACCCACCACCAACTCTTGGGCTACTCTTTTACCAAAGAATATTATGTCACATTATAATGTCCCCATGGCTGAAAGGGCGAGCATGTTTGGTGTGACGGGGATTCGAACCCGCGACCCACAGACTGCGACTCGAGCGCCCTAGCCACCTGGCCATGCCGGGCCTCAAGACAAAGGAGAGATGGCTGAGCTAAACTATGTTAAAAGTGAAATGTAAACAGCAACAAAAGTTGGAAAATCTAAATTATTTAACTTTTAACTGGAAACAAAAAAAATCTCTATTAATTACAAGCTAAGAGAATGGTAATTTTATAAGATCACAAAGTTGACATCAAACCATATTTATAAACTATGAAATTATTCTTTATTAAACATTGCTTTAAATGAAATTGAAGTCAAACTAACTCTGTAAGAAAGAGTAAGAAAGAACGATAATGTTTCAGTTTCGTTTTTATATATATATAAAATCCAATCATGACTACGATAAATATTTGTTCCCAAGCAGGATAACGATTTTTTATTATTATTGAATCGAAAACTTAAAAATTTATTTTCCTAAAATAAAACCACCTCGAATTGGATTTAACACAGTTTGAAGTTAAGAAATTGGTCTAGCATATAAACGAGAGGGAACCCTCAATAGCCGCGACACTTGAAATTATTTTAGGCAGGATCAGAATAAATTAATTTGTGAGATCTTTATTTTCCTTTTTATTAGCTATACTTTTGTGTGCCAGTAATGCCAAGTCGTGGGGCGCGCGTATATCCGACTCGATTTTACTTCTCATCAGGATCTCTAACAGCCTACCTCCAAA
>NW_013767172.1:0-824 GCF_000517525.1 Limulus polyphemus
GGACCCTTTCATTTGTGACTGTTTTAATTGTGTGATCTTCATTGAACTTTTATTTGTATACCATGGTTAGTTGCATATGATATCAGGGAGATGGTTAGTTTGTATTATTTGCAATTGTCTATTTACTTATTGTTAGGCTGTGTATATGCAACATGATGGATTCAATTAAAGTGTATAGATATAGAATATGACAAGTTGAAAAATGACTAATACGGTAAGCAACAGTAAGTGACATTTACTGTCATGGAAAGCTACTGCTTTCTGTAGTTATGTCATCCACTACCGTGTCACCATCTGTAAGTCAGAAAATTATACTCCATAAGTTTTTTGTTTGTTTTTTATCGTTAAGCACGAAGCTACACAATGAGCTGTCTATGCTGTGCCCACTAATGATATCAAAATATGATTTTTGGTGTTATGAGCCCACGAACTTACTACAGAGACATTGAGGCAGCTTCATAGGTAAAATAATAAAATAATAGCTGAACAAATTCAGTGCATCTAAATGTTTGTTTGTTGTTAAGTGCAAGTCTACATAATAGGCTACCTTTGCTGTGCCCATAGCGAGTATCGAAACCCGATTTTTAACGTTATAACCCCTCACACTTACCTTATCGCACTTAACTTATCAGGGTTAATAACATTAATTATTTAGTTCTTTGCTTAATTACATTTAACTTGAAAATAATAATACAAGCCTGCGAATTTAAAGTTCATAAAAGTTGTTTTGGTTTTAATAACGGGTTTTCCTCAATTCAAGAACGCAGATTTCGAAAATAATATAATTTTTTTTTCTGTCACGTGAGGATTTTTTTCAAATCGGG
>NW_013767173.1:0-823 GCF_000517525.1 Limulus polyphemus
TCTTCTTTTTTCTTGCCCTTGACTGTCAAGGAGAGTTAAGCCTTTTTTATAGTAATGCACTTAACAATTTTTATTTAATTACATAATGCACCAAAGAATATAGATTAAAAAATGCAAAAGGTAGACAAATTCACTTACATCTCAACATTTTTCTGGCTTTCTAACTATGCAACAAGAACCGTTACAAATTCATCCAAGCTAGTCATTAACTTTCCCACGTGAACGAATCTTGTAGTGTGAATGAAATTGATGATATTCTGTTCATAATACAATGTTATGCAATACGTCATTTGATAGATGAAAACCTTGCCTTTGTATTGGTTATAAGTAATATATAATGAAACGTAAGAGAGAACTATCAACGAATTGTGAAAGAGGGGATGTAGCAGGAGGGTCTGATTTTCTATTCAATAGCTCTGTAACCAAACAAAATTGAAGACTATAAAAATTATGGTTTGTCTAAGCAATAACGATTTTATAGAGAGTAATTTACGCTTAAATTTTTACTTTTTCAAGGGGTGGTGGATAAAATAGGGATGATGACATGCTAAGAGAAGATGTGTCACTAATGGAAATTCAGGATTTTTTTCAATATTGCCTTGTAGAATTAAGAACTTAAAACTTGTATACTATTAAAATATGAATTATTAATTAAAATTTTATGCTATTTTAATTACTATAGCATAAAGACAAAATAGTTTAATAAAATTTTGAATATAAAACACTAAAACCTTGTGTAATGCACAGTAAAGGATACCCGAGGTGATAGGATTAGCCCAATGACTACCGGTACTAACTTTCTTAGTAGGCGACTGAAAGTGTG
>NW_013767174.1:0-819 GCF_000517525.1 Limulus polyphemus
GTTCAGGAAGTAGAAGCGTGTATAATAGTATTTCAACCACTCAATGTACGTCATAGCTATCGCTTTTCACTCATTCTTTATTCAGTTCTTTAGGGTTTGTTCAGGAAGTAGAAGCGTGTATAATAGTATTTCAACCACTCAATGTACGTCATAGCTATCGCTCTTCACTCATTCTTTATTCAGTTCTTTAGGGTTTGTTCAGGAAGTAGAAGCGTGTATAAAAGTATTTCAACCACCCAATGTACGTCATAGCTATCGCTTTTCACTCATTACGGAGCTCATTTGTCTGGCTAGGATACAATAAATGCTCGGAACACTGTTTATATAAGACAAATATTATACACACGTCTCCTTGAAAAACTCTAAGGGTGCAGAATAAAGAATGTAATGTTGAAAATTGGTTGTATTTGTTTCTTCTTTTTTTAGCAAACCCACGCTGGGGCTATCTGCTTCGTTCAGCAGAGGAAATCGAATCCCGGAGTTTAGTAATGTAAGTCCGTAGACTCACCGCTGTCTCACCAGGGGACAATATAAATAATTGTAATAAGTCTAATATAAATGTCTTTTGACAAATACAATTTTTTGCCAAACCAGTTTAGAAAGGCCATCACACCATAATACTTGTCCTGAAAACTTAAATTGCTTTTACTGTTTCAGTAAGTATTCTGCTGATATAAGAAATATATAATAACTTACTCTCCATAATTTGGTTTCTTTTGAATCTCGCGCAAAGCTACACGAAAGCTATCTGCGCTAGCCGTACCTGATTTTAGAAGTGATAATAAGTAACAGTACCAACCTTTTTGTCTTTAATGTTAC
>NW_013767175.1:0-824 GCF_000517525.1 Limulus polyphemus
AATTTTTTCTTGACTTTTGATGACATAAAATGTATTGAAAACATTAGTTTTTGAATACTGTCTACAGTTTTACCGTGCAAAATCTTCACTTCCAAATGCTTACAAGAAGTAAGTGAAATCTTCCAATGAACACTTTTAATAGCTAAAATTTAAAGTTAAGTAAGCCATGACGGCTACCAATGTTTTCATCTTTTTATGAATCATATTTTCAAGGGTTCATGGCCATGTTTTTGTTGTGTCCATATTTGAAGAATGGGAGTACGGTAACTTTCCTCTTGGTCATAATCTAGGTGAATGATTCTTAGCCGGATTTGCCAGATGACCCCCTCGCGTGACCCCCATTATCTCTACAAGGATGAAAAAAATCTTGATGTTTTTTGGTGCAATTCGTCATAGTTCATAACAAAGGTGATATGTGCACCTCTCAGACACCTCGAGGACTCAAAATAAACAGTTGACTCAGCGCAGACAGCTCGTAACTCCCATTGAAACCTGCTTGCGATCCACCGTTTGAGAAATACTGATCTAATACCTCATATTTCTATGTCTAACTTATACAGACCCCACAAAATTATTTTGCCCAGTGATGCCATTTCAGCAAAATCGGGGGGGGGGGGACAAAGTTGAACCCTAATTTCTACAAACTACATGAACTGTTGATGACGTAGCAGTTTTCAAAGTTCATACATCAACTGTAATAACTACTTAATAGCCAGGATTGTGAGGAAAGAAAATGGAAATTTTAATTTTGTATATATTAATGTTACTAATTTCCCATTAATCAGAAGTTTTACATTTCTTAAAAAATTATTTGTAATTAAGCA
>NW_013767176.1:0-825 GCF_000517525.1 Limulus polyphemus
TGCCCACCACGAGTATCGAAACCCAGTTTCTAGCGTTGTAAGTCCGCAGACATACCGCTGTGAAGATGTTAGAGTATAAAGATATATGAAATTCAGACATATTTTGAAGTTGTTTTTGATAAAAATCTAAATGTTAGATTTTACTTAAGGCCAAAAACAAATCAGCATACTTTGGTATTCTTGAGATATTTGAAATAAAAGTTTGTTTTTTTATTTCATTGGTAATCTTAAAATCTGTTCTTAAATGTCTAATAATTTTACTGCCATACCATAAATTGTGCTTTATGTTGAAACTTTGTATGTAATTCACAAAAAAAATATAATTCATTCACAAAAAATTTCCTCTGATGGTTTGGTGGTCAGTGAACAGATTTACAATCGCAAAATACATGGTTTGATTACCCACAGTGAACAGACTTACAATCATAAAATCCATGGTTTGATTACCCACAGTGAACAGAGTGCATATAGCCCACAAAATATCGTTTTGTAATTAGTATTATTTAAGAAAGTATTTATTGAATATAACTATTTATTTTAAATACATAACACTAACCTAACATTTGTTTTGTTTTATAAAGCACATCATAAGTATGTAGGGTAATTACATCTGTACGTATGGATAATGCCAGGGTAATTACATCTGTAAGTATGGATAATGCCAGGGTAATTACATCTGTAAGTATGAATAATGCCAGGGTAATTACATCTGTAAGTATGGATAATGCCAGGGTAATTACAGCTGTAAGTATGGATAATGCCAGGGTAATTACATCTGTAAGTATGGATAATGCCAGGGTAATTACATCTGTAAGTATGGATAAT
>NW_013767177.1:0-823 GCF_000517525.1 Limulus polyphemus
CTCCCACATTGTCTGGTGTTGGCCAATCACGCACTGCTTTCACCTAAGTAAAGCAGTTCTTTCTGGAACAAACGGCATTTCTTGGGATGGAGTTTGAGGTTTGCTGCTTTCAAACGCTTGAATACTTCGTATAGACAGGACATTTCCTCATCAAAAGTTGTTGCAAATACGATGACATCATCCAGGTACACTAGGGCTATCCTCCATTGTAGACCTTCCAATACTCTTTCCATCAGCCTCTCAAATGTTGCTGGAGCATTACTAAGCCCGAATGGCATCACTCGGTATTGCCAGAGATCTTGGCCATAACTAAATGCAGTCTTAGGTCTATCTGCATTAGCCATTTTTACTTGATGGAAACCTGAGTTTAAGTTCAGAGTTGAAAATCACCTGGCTCCACTTATGGCATCAAGAGTATCATCAATTCTTGGCAGTGGGTATGTGTCTTTTTCGGTTATACTGTTAAGAGCCCTGAAGTTCACACAGCAACGTTGGGTCTCATCCTTCTTCTGGACTAACACGACAAGAGCTGACCAGGGACTATCTGATTTCTCGACTTTCCCATCCTTAATTAGACCATCCATAACCTTTTCTATCTCTTGTCGCTTTGCTGGATCTTTTCTCCTCGGAGGGATCTTTATTGGATGGTGATTGCCTGTGTTTATTCTGTGCTCTACAAGGTTTGTGAAGTCGAGGTCATGATCTCCTTTCGAAAACACGTCTCCATAATTTGCCAAAAGTTCTTTTACCCCAAGAGCCTGTGATGATGCCAAATAGACTATGCTATTCTTATAGAGGTCAATTAAATGTTCTGGAAGTGTAT
>NW_013767178.1:0-2466 GCF_000517525.1 Limulus polyphemus
AGGGTATTTTTGATAATAATGTAATAGATACACGTGGTGTTATGAACAGCTGTGTAATAAATACATAAGTTGTTATGAGAAAAACTATGTAATAAATACACCGGGTGTTAAGGACAACTATGTAGATATATAGAGGGTGTTATGGACAACTATGTAATAAATATACAAGATGTTATGAACAACTATGTAGAAAAATAGAGGGAGTTATGGACAACTATTTAGAAATATAGAGGGTGTTATGTACAACTATGTAACAAATACACAGGATGTTATGGACAACTATGTAGAAATATAGGGGGTGTTATGTACTACTATGTAATAAATACACAGGGTGTTGTGAACAACTATGTAGAAATATAGAGGGTGTTATGTACGACTACGTAGAAATATAGAGGTGTTATGGACAACTATGTAGAAATATAGGGGGTGTTATGTACAACTATGTAATAAATACACAGGGTGTTGTGAACAACTATGTAGAAATATAGAGGGTGTTATGGACGACTATGTAGAAATATAGAGGTGTTATGGACAGCTATGTAATAAATACACAGGATGTTATGGACAACTATATCGAAATATAGATGGTACTTTTGATAATAATGTCATAGATACACGTGGTGTTATGAACAACTGTGTAATAAATACATAAGGTGTTATAAGAACAACTTTGTAATAAATACACCGGGTGTTATGGACAACTATGTAGAAATAAACAGTAAGTAATGGACAACTATGTAATAAATACACAGAATGTTATGGACAACTACTAACATCCTGTGTATTTATTACATAGTCATCCATAACACCCTCCATATTTCTACAAAGGTGTCCATAACATACTGTGTATTTATTACCCTCTATATTTCTACATAGTTGGCCATTGTTATGGACGTCTATGTAATAACTACCCAGGATGTTATGGACAACTATGTAGAAATATAGATGTTGTTATGACCAACTATGTATAAATATATAGGGTGTTATGGACGACTATGTAATAAATAAACAGGGTTTTATGGACAACTATGTGATAAATACACCGGGTGTTAAGGACAACTATGTAGAAATATAGAGGGTGTTATGAACAACTATGTAATAAATATACAAGATGTTATGTACAACTATGTAGATATATAGAGGGTGTTATGGACAACTATGTAATAAATATACAAGATGTTATGGACAACTATGGTCCATAACACCCTCTATATTTCTACATAGTTGTCCATAACATCCTTTATATTTATTACATAGTTGTCCATAACACCCTCTATATTTCTACATAGTTGTCCATAACACCCGGTGTATTTATAACAAAGTTGTTCTTATAAAACCTTATGTATTTATTACACAGCTGTTCATAACACCACGTGTATCTATTACATTATTATCAAAAGTACCCTCTATATTTCCATATAGTTGTCCATAGCATCCTGTATATTTATTACATAGTTGTCCATAACACATTCTATATTTCTACATAGTCGTCCATAACACCCTCTATATTTCTACATAGTTGTTCATAACACCCTGTGTATTTATTACATAGTTGTCCATAACACCCTCTATATTTCTACATAGTTGTCCATAACATTCTTTATATTTATTAAATAGTTGTCCATAACACCCTCTATATTTCTAAACTATGTAATAAATACACAGGGTGTTGTGGACAACTATGTAGAAATATAGAGGGTGTTATGGACAACTATGTAAGAAATGCACAGGATATTATGGACAACTATGTAGAAATATTGAGGGTACTTTTGATAATAATGTAATAGATACACGTGGTGTTATGAACAACTGTGTAATGAATACATAAGTTGTTATAAGAACTACTATGTAATAAATACACCGGGTGTTATGTACAACTATGTAGAAATATAGAGGGTGTTATGAACAACTATGTAATAAATATACAGAATGTTATGAACAACTATGTAGAAATATAGAGGGTGTTATGGACGACTATGTAATAAATATACAGAATGTTATGAACAACTATGTAGAAATATAGAGGGTGTTATGGACAACTATGTAATAAATATACAAGATGTTATGGACAACTATGTAGAAATAAAGAGGGTGTTATGGACAACTATGTAATAAAAACACATGGTGTTATGAACAACTATGTATAAATATAGAGGGTGTTATGGTCGACTATGTAGAAATATAGAATGTGTTGTGGACAACTATGTAATAAATATACAGGATTTTATGGACAACTATATAGAAATATAGATGGTGTTATGGACGACTATGTAGAAATATAGAGGGTGTTATGGACAACTATGTAATAAATACACAGGATGTTATGGACAACTATATGGAAATATAGAGGGTACTTTTGATAATAATGTAATAGATACACGTGGTGTTATGAGCAACAGTGTAATGTATACTTAAGTTGTTAATAAGAACAACTATGTAATAAATACACCGGGAGTTATGGACAAC
>NW_013767179.1:0-821 GCF_000517525.1 Limulus polyphemus
TCAGGAGTTATTCTAACAAATTCAAAGTCACTAATTCCGGAAAGCAAAAAAAAAGGGATGTTATTATTACACGGACAGGGCATGCAGACGAACATTAACCCAATATACAATTGTACGAAATCAATCCACGCTTAACATAGGAGTTGTTTCGGTTATTATTTGTTATTATTAGTTGTAAAAAAACTGATCTAATTTGTTATTTAGCCTTCGGGAAATATGATATTGAGTAGGAAACTATTATTATATTTCAGCGTGTTATGAATTTTTTATGAAATATGAAGTAGTAATCGAATATTGATCTGAACGGTCGAGAAATTCCGAAATATTGTAGACCAATGCAAGTAATACAAATTGCTTCTTTTCTCACCGATTAATCCATTATTACATGAATTCATCGCCACGACAAACGTTTCTTTTTTACTGTTAAATTCTTAAATGCCCGGCATGGCCAGGTGGTTAAGGCGCTCGACTCGCAATCTGAGGGTCGCAGGTTCGAATCCCCATCCCACCAAACATGTTCGCCCTTTCAGCCGTGGGGGCGTTATAATGTGACGGTCAATCCCACTATTCGTTGGTAAAAGAGTAGCCCAAGAGTTGGCCCTCTAGTCTTACACTGCTAAATTAGGGACGGCTAGCGTAGATAGCCCTCGTGTAGCTTTGCGCGAAATTCAAAAAAACAAACAATCCTTAAATTTCTTATAGTAAATAAGCAGGTGATCAAATGTTTTGTTGTATTATTCTTCAACAGAAAAATTATTATGGTGGTACTTAAAAAACAGCAACAAAAACAGCAGGTACACATTTTCTTTCAGACATAAAAG
>NW_013767180.1:0-818 GCF_000517525.1 Limulus polyphemus
TTAAATATGTATATAAAATGATAAATCTTGATACAATCTTGCAAGAAGTTCCATTTATATCTTTATTTATCTATTGAATAACGATGTCTCATTAATGTGGTCATGTGAACGTTTTAGAAAGTCTTTTAAAACGCCATCTTTATTTCTGTTGAATAAATTAACGTAGTCATAATGCTTTGTTCTTTTTTTTAATTACGTCCATCTCATTTTAGTTTCCCCAATGGCTCAGCAATATGTCTGTGGAGTTATAATGCTAAAAATCTGGTTTCGATACTTGTAGTGGGCACAGCAAAAACAGCTCATTGAGTTTGTTTTGTGCTTTTCTACAAAAAAACAAAACAAATATTATATTTATTTTAGAAGTGCAAACAAACCTTCAACTGGTTAAAGTTTTTTTACAGTTTTTAAATACTTTATTTACCCAAAATGTCTTATACATGTTTTTAACAGAAATGTAAATGTTGTTTGTATAAAAGTATGTTATTGTTGGTTTTATTGTGCTGTACTTCTATAGATTGCGTGGTTATTCTGCTTATTATTAGCGATACTCATACTTAACGAATAACAGATCAAAAGAGCAAAGAAAAATTAGTCCAATCTGAACACACCTACAACATTGGACATAGGGGAGACCGGGGCTAGTTGTTACAGGGGCAAGTTGATACAGTGCCTCTAGCTCTTCTTGAGATTAAAAGACGACGATAGTTCATGGACCATCGAACTCGTGTTGCGCAAGCTTTGTTTTAATGGCGGCATGAATAAGATCAGTCACGAAACAAAAAAGTTATATACATTTTCTGTTTTTGCATACCTAAACT
>NW_013767181.1:0-823 GCF_000517525.1 Limulus polyphemus
GTCCCTTCAAGCTCGTTGCCAGATATACAGCTTTCTGTTCCTCTGTCCATCCATTCATCTCTGCTAGTAGCTCGAATTGTGCTCTATATGCTTCCCACAGTGCCTTCCCATCGAATTCCTGTGGCTTCCTTCGCACTGGATCACTCCTATTACTGACATTCATATCTGGGATGTGACTTCTAACGGGACTGAATATGTCTGCATTAGGGTTTAGCTGCGGGCTCTGTAAGGGGCTTGCCATTGTTAGGGGCTGATTAAGTCGATGGTCAATGTATCCTCCTTGTGTAACACACAACAAGTCGTTCTTTAACGTATCTAATTCGCTTTTAAATTTACTGATGTTTTCCATTTGTACCTCTTGCCATTGTTGTTGATTTTCCTGTAGTTGCTGCTGACTTTCTTGTAGTTGCTACTGACTTTGCTGCAACTGTTGGAGACTTTCTTCCTGTTTCCTTTCTTGTTCCAGTTGCCACTGCTGTAATCTCTCTTCTTGTTTCTTTTCTCGTTCTTCTTGTTTATTTTCTTTTTCCTCCAACAACTGTTGTAATCTCTCTTGTTTATTTTGCTGTTCGAGCTGCCATTGTTGCAGGTTTTCTTGCAATTGCTGTTGTCTCTCTTCTTGTATCTTTTCTTTTTCCTCTAACAACTGTTGTAATTTCTCTTCTCGTTCTTCCTGTTTATTTTTTTGTTTTTGTATTGCTGCCATCAAATCTGCTAAGCTGTAGTTTGATTTTCCGCCTCTCGTTTCCATCTTCTTCTCTTTTTTTTTTATCCCTACTTTCTGACACCAATTTGTTACGTCTCCGTTCGTTAATTAACTTTC
>NW_013767182.1:0-1343 GCF_000517525.1 Limulus polyphemus
CCCTACTCTAAACCAACACCCCAGGGTGCCTAGATACCTCTTCTAAGTTTCGCAACAATTCCGGTCATGTGACTTCTTTGTTCAATACTGTATATATGTATATATATATCCGTGTCAGTGTAAATTACTTATACCTGATGATCACAAAACCTTGTCGAAACGTTGTACATTTGCTGTTGTGTTAAACTTATATTAAAGTTTTTCTTCATTACCCATTCAAGCCGTCTCCAACCATTATTAGTCTCAAAGTGGGTTCCTCGTCATCGAATTTCTTCTGGTATGTCACTCCAAAGCTGATGGTTGAAATTCTTGGGCAGATGCAGAAAGATGTGTGGTTAATTTAACCTTTGCAATCTCAAATTAATTTTCCAGTTATTTTATCCTGTATGTGATGACATTTTTCTATCTCTTTTTGTACTTATTTGATTTTTTCATTATGGTCTTTAAAATGTTCATTGATGTGTTTCTGGACTTCTTTAGTTTTCTTGTTGTAATCCCTCTGTACGTCTCCAATTGCTTCATCAATCTTGTCTTCAATCACATCTTTTTCTTAATTATTCTATATATGCTTTATCTCTTTATTTTAACTACTCTTCCAAAATCCCGTCTTGCTAGTCTAATTTTTTTGTCGTTTTTCTTCTTGTTTTTCTTTTACTTTTCTGCTTCTTTCTTCATCGTCTTCTTTTAATTATCTGTCTTCTTCTTAGTTTAATTCTCGAATTCCTTCGTCTTTATATTCTTATACTTTTCTATCCCGTTCTTCAAATTTTTTGTCTCTTTCTTCTTGGCCTTCTTTTAATTGTTTCATCATCTCTAGTAACACTTTGATTTCACTTTGTGATTTGGTTGTCATGGTGATATGTTCTACTCCAATTTATATTTTCACTAAAATAATCTCACTTCAGAAATTGGTGTTGTAACATGTTTTATCGTCGAGCGGGTCTTTTCGAAATTATTTGGTGAAAATAATTCAAAACCTGATAACCAATTAGTTTATTTCTTCCTTGACGTTTGTTACAAGCTACTGTACTTCTACATAATTGTCGAACTAAGTACTCAAATGACGTTTTCACTCTCAATAGAATTTCTTTGCTAACTGACTGATCAATTTAATATAATCCCAACACTGAATACACGCGATCCCTCACTAACCTCCATGAATGCTCATTCACTGCTCCAAATAAATATTTCACTGAACTCTAAATAACTAAATAATCTAAACTAACTGCTTATTCGTACTTTATACTAATTGTATCCATTTAGATCTTAACCTCATGTACTCTCTTGCTAACATCCAAATCAAAACATTGAAAATATAGCTCACAAAAATAGTACCGTATTTT
>NW_013767183.1:0-1756 GCF_000517525.1 Limulus polyphemus
GAGTATTTACTACACCAGGGATAGGGTACAGTATGTAGAGTATTTACTGCACCTGGATAAGTTACAGTATGTAGAGTATTTACTGCAACAAGAATAGGGTACACTATGTAGAGTATTTACTGCACCAGGAATAGAGTACACTATGTGGAGTATTTAGTACACCAGGGAAAGATACAATATGTCGAATACTTACTACAAAAGGGATAGGGTACACTATGTAGAGTATTTACTGCACCAGGGATAGGTACAATATGTAGAGTATTTACTACACCAGGAATAGGGTACACTATGTAGAGTATTTACTGCACCAGGGATTGGGAACAGTATGTAGAGTATTTACTACACCAGGGATAGGGTACGCTATGTAGAGTATTTACTGCACCTCGATAGGGTACAGTATGTAGAGTATTTATTCTACACCAGGGATAGGAAGAATATGTAGAGTATTTACTGCACCCGTGACAGGTACAATATTTAGAATATTCAATACACCAGGGATAGGGTACACTATGTAGAGCATTTACTGCACCAGGGATAGGGTACACTATGTAGAGTGCAGTAAATACCCTACATAGTGTACTATATATCTGGTGCAGTAAATACTCTACATACAGTACCTTATCCCTGGTGGAGTAAATACTCTACATAGTGTACCTTATCCCTGGTGTAGTAACTATTCTACATATTGTACCTGTCCCTGGTGCAGTAAATACTCTACATACTGTACCCTATCCCAGGTGCAAAATAAATACTCTACATACTGTACCTTATCTCTGGTGCAGTAAATACTCTACATAGTGAACCCTATCCATGATGCAGTAAATACTCTACATAGTGTACCCTAACCCAGGTGTAGTAACTACTCTACATATTGTACCTGTCCCTGGTGCAGAAAATACTCTACATACTGTACCCTATCCCTCGTGTAGAATAAATACTCTACATACTGTACCTTATCTCTGGTGCAGTAAAAACTATACGTAGTGTACCCTATCCCTGGTGCAGTAAATACTCGACATATTGTACCTTTCCCTGGTGTAGTAAATACTCCACATAGTGTACTCTATTCCTGGTGCAGTAAATACTCTACATACAGTACCCTATCTCTGGGGCGGTAAATACTCTACATACTGTACCTTATCTCTGATGCAATAAATACTCTACATAGTGTACTCAATCCCTGGTATATTAAATAATCTACATAGTGTACACTATCCCTGGTGTAGTAACTACTCTACATACTGTACCCTATCCCTCGTGTAGTAAATACTCTACATAGTTACTATATCTTTGGTGCAGTAAATACTCTACATATTGTACACTATCCCTGGTGTAGTAAATACTCTACATACTGTACCCTATTCCTAGTTCAGTAAATACCAGGGATAGGGTACACTATGTACAGTATTTACTGCACCAAGGATAGGGTACACTATGTAGAGTATTTACTGCACCAGGGATAAGATACTGTATGTAGAGTATTTACTGCACCAGGGATAGGGTACACTATGTAGAGTATTTACTTAACCAGGTATAGGGTACAATATGTAGAGTTTTTACCGCACCTGGAATAGAGTGCACTTTGTAGAGTATTTACTACAACAGGGAAAGGTACAATATGTCGAGTACTTACTACAAAAGGGATAGGGTACACTATGTAGAGTATTTAGTGCACCAGGGATAGGTACAATATGTAGAGTATTTACTACACCTAAGATAGGGTACACTATGTAGAGTATTTACTGCACCAGGGATT
>NW_013767184.1:0-820 GCF_000517525.1 Limulus polyphemus
TTGTATAACGTTATGTTCTGAATGGTTAAATGTAAATTTTATTCAGAGTATGAACATCATTCCCGTGGGAAAGTTAACGACTAGATTGGATGAATTTGTAATGGCTCTTGTCGCATAGTTGGAAAGACAGGAAAATTTTGAAAGGTAAGTAAATTTGTCTACTTTTTGCCTGTTATTAATCTATATTCTTTGGTGCATTACTTAATTATGTAAAAATTATTAAGTGCATTATTATCTATAGTATAAAAATTAGGGTTAACTCCTCAAATTCCGACAGCAAGATAAAAAGAAGACTGACTAACTATTTCTATTTCTTGTTTTTCACATTTATTCTTTATGTATAATTATGAAAGTAACTAAAATGTAAAAATAGGGATCCTTTTAGGTTTGTTAAGATTAGGTTAGGTAAAACAAATAATAATAATATCATAATAAAAATGCTTCACGAGGAACACATGCAAGGAGTTCATGGGTAATGTAATTCAAAAGCATAATGTGAGCTGCACGTTCCCCGAATGATTTACAACTTATAATGATGTGGATTGTAATTAGACATTGTGCAAAGGGTAATAAAACAATAAAATTTAATTATAAATAGGTGTACATTGTTATGAAGTTAGAGCTTCTTATAGAGAAATGAATGTAGTTTCATGTTACAATTTGAAGTCATTCTAGAAAGAAAGAAAAGGGTAATTTAGGTTTATTTCGATTTTTTTTGGTTGGTTACAAGGTCGGTCGAATTGACTGATCCTATTTTGAGGTAGGGTAGAGAAAATAACAGATAAGATTTAAAGTTTTACTGTAAAAAAAACAAACGTTT
>NW_013767185.1:0-1004 GCF_000517525.1 Limulus polyphemus
AATTACTTGGTACAACTACTCCATGAACACCTAGGTGTAACTATTGTTACAGAATTTATAACCACCATATTCATCATTATCCTTACTTGGTACAACTACTCCACGAACACCTAGGTGTAATTATAGTTACCGAATTAAAAACCACCATACTCATTTTTTGCGTTATTTGGTACAACAGCTCCACGAACACTTAATTTTAACTCTAGATACCGAAATTATAACCACCATACTCATCTTTTGAGTTACTTGGTACAACTACTCCATGAACACCTAGGTGTAACTCTTGTTACAGAATTTGTAACCACCATATTCATCATTATCCTTACTTGGTACAACTACTCCATGAACACCTAGGTGTAACTCTAGTTACCGAATTTATAACCACCATACTCATCTTTAACCTTACTTGGTACAACTACTCCATCAACACCTAAGTGTAACTCTAGTTACCGAATGTATAACCACCATACTCATCTTTAGCCTTACTTGGTACAACTATTCTTTGAACACCTAGGTGTAACTGTAGTTACTGAATGTGTAACCCTATACTCATCTTTAGCGTTAGTTGGTACAACAACTCCACGAACACCTAGGTGTAACTCTAGTTATTGAATTTATAACCACCTTACTCATCTTTAACCTTACTTGGTAAAACTACTCCATGAACAATTAGGTGTCACTCTAGTTACCGAATTTATAACCACCAAATTCATCTTTAACCTTACTTGGTAAAACTACTCCATGAACAATTAGGTGTCACTCTAGTTACCGAATTTATAACCACCAACTTCATCTTTAGCCTTACTTGGTACATCTACTCCAAGAACCCCTAGGTGTAACTCTAGTTACCTAATTTATAACCACCATACTCATCGTTAGCCTTACTTGGTACAACAACTCCACGAACATCTAGTTGTAACTCTAATTACTGAATTTATAACCAACATACTCGTCTTTAGCATTACTTGGTACAACTACTCCATGCACACCTAATTAGCGCATGT
>NW_013767186.1:0-823 GCF_000517525.1 Limulus polyphemus
CTAAAAATGAGTATGTTTGTTACAAATTCGGTAACCAGAGTTACATCTAGGTGTTCGTAGAGTTGTTGTACCAAATAACTCTACAGATGAGTATGGTGGTTACAAATTCAGTAACTAGAGTTACACCTCGGTTTTCATGGAGTAGTTGTACCAAGTAAGGCTAAAGATGAGTATGATGGTTATAAATTCGGTAACTATAGTTACATCTAGGTTTTCATGGAGTAGTTGTGCCAAGTAAGGTTAAAGATGAGTATGGTGGTTACAAATTTGGTAACTATAGTTACATCTAGGTGTTCGTTGAGTTGTTGTACGAAATAACGCTAACGATGAGTATGTTTGTTACAAATTCGGTAACTAGAGTTACACCTAGGTGTTCGTCAAGTTGATGTACGAAAAAACGCTAACGATGAGTATGGTGGTTATAAATTCGGTAACTAGTGCTACACCTAGGTGTTCGTGGAGTTGGTGTACCAAATAACGATAAAGATGAGTATGGTGGTTATAAATTCTGTAACTAGAGTTACACCTAGGTATTCGTGGAGTTGTTGTACCAAATAACGCTACAGATGAGTATGGTGGTTACAAATTCGGTAACTAGAATTACACCTAAGTGTTCATGGAGTAATTGTACCAAGTTAGGCTAAAGATAAGTATGGTGGTTATCAATTCTGTAACTAGAGTTACACCTAGGTGTTCATGGAGTAGTTGTACCAAGTAAGGCTAAAGATGAGTAGGGTGATTATAAATTCGGTAACTATAGTTATACCTAAGTGTTTATGGAGTAGTTGAACCAAGTAAGGCTAAGGATGAGTATGGTGGTTAT
>NW_013767187.1:0-824 GCF_000517525.1 Limulus polyphemus
TAGTCCTCACCACCCACCGTCAACTCTTGGGCTGCTCTTTTACCAAAATAGTGGGATTGACCGTCACATTATAACGCCCCCACGGCTGAAAGAGCGAGCACGTTTAGTGGGGTGGCGATTCGAATCCGCGACCCTCAAATTGCGAGTCAAACGCCCTAACCACCTGGCCATGCCGGGCCCCAAATTTCGAGTCAATTCAGCAATGGCAGATTATAGCAGTGACAATTAATCCCACTATGCGGTTAAGAGAAGCCGCATGAAAAGTTGACTGACTGGTTGCCCTCCCTAGGATCAGTATTTCTAGATTAGGAGCGGCTATGCTGAAATTTAAGGGTCACACACCAAGCTGTTTATTCCATGTGTCGCATAAAAGGCCGTTTAGGTTGAAAATACCAGTATCACTCATTTTTTGTTACTCAGTGGAGTTTAAATAAAACTTCTCTTATTAACCAAAACGACATGGCATACGAAACCGTGAACATCCACAGTAAATAATGTCAGATTTCTAATCATTATACGGTCTGTGAGTTGTCCTTCCACTCAACACAAATTAACACCATAATCTACAGTTCACCTCTGCAATCACCGTACACGATTACTGATGAGGACCCCAAAACTAGTCGGAACTCACCGACAGGTGGAAAGAAAGTATAGACTGGGCCTCACATTTCTATCGCTCTGAAAATGGTAACTTTTGTGATTGGAGGAAAAAATGGCGCTTCTGTGAAATATTTTCTTCAAATAAAAGGGAACGATAATAGATAATACATACTTTATATACACACACACACATATGTATATATATATATATATATATATATATA
>NW_013767188.1:0-823 GCF_000517525.1 Limulus polyphemus
CTATTTGATGTCCTGCTACAAGTGACCTTTTAATCTTCACATCTGCTGGCCTGGATGGGTCTTCCACTGTTTCCAAAAACATTGGGCTTCCTTGGGGATGTTCTTTTATTCTACCTCAAATTACCTTCTCTGACATCGGGGGAATTGTAGTTGCTGTGACATGCAAACCAATAGATGCAGCAACATTTACCCGAATTTGGCTTCTGTTGTTCCCAAACGTCATTTTATCAAAGTTAACTATACACCTCCTCGGCAGTAAGTAATCCAACCCCAATATGCATTGGTCTTCAATGTCAGCCAAGTATACTTTATGTCCATCGTTTATGCCCCACAACCTTGCATAATATCTTGTCACACCACAGAGCTTCTGTATGGCTTTTGGTACTCCTTTGTGATCCAGCACCTTGATACTCACAAGGGTTTGCTGAGATGTAGAATCTATGACAAAGTTGCACTTTTGGCCATCCAGCTTTCCTGGCTGTGTTTGTTGCCATTTTACACTTAGCTTTTGGGACTTTCACAATGGGGGTTGGTAAGCATCCCTCAGCATTAACCACTACTGGTTTCCCAAAGCTGACTTTTTGGTTGTATTATTCTTACACTGGCTCATCATATGCCCTTGCTCTCCACAGTTCCAACAACCTTTCTGGGTAGCAGCCTTTCCTGCCATGGCATCTTTCCAGCATTGAACTTTCTTGTGCCCAGGATTGTTACAGTGCAAGCAAAGTCCCTCAAACCTCTCTGAAAGCTGACCTTTTCTGGCCTTGAATCCGGATGACTGTACTATATTTGGTACCTCTGTGCTGGACTTAACATATAATTC
>NW_013767189.1:0-2143 GCF_000517525.1 Limulus polyphemus
TTAAATTATATGGTCAGGTTTTTCAAAGAAATGCGTTTTTATTTTTCAAATTATCTAAAATCTAGATTAATAGAAATTCAGAGATTCGTCGCTAAAAATATCAAAGTGTTTTAATACAGAAGGCCTCAGTTATCCATATCATAACAAAAGAACATTATATACGTGGAATATCTAGGTGGCTCTCTATCGAATCCCTGTCTCACCAAACATGCTCGCCCTTTGAGGCGTTGGCTCGTTATAATGTGACGGTCAATCCCACTATTTGTTGGTAAAAAAGTAGCCCAAGAGTTGGCGGTGGGTGGTGATGACTCGCTGCCTTCCCTCTTGTCTTTCACTGCAAAATTAGGAACGGCTAGCACAGATAGCCCTCGTGTAGATTTGCATGTACAGTAATATCATTTAAACAACTCACGTGGACACATCCATAGGACCAATCACATGTACAGTAATATCATTGAAACAACTCACGTGGACACATCCATAGGACCAATCACGTGTATAGTAATATCATTTAAACAACTCACGTGGACACATCCATAGGACCAATCACATGTATAGTAATATAATTTAAACAACTCACGTGGGCATGCTTCAAATTAACTAGTCAGACATTGATGTTGCATGCTTCAAATTAGCTAGTCAGACATTGATGTTACATGCTTCAAATTAGGTAGCCGAAAATTGATGTAGCATGCTTCAAATTAGCTAGTTAGACATTGATATTGCAAGCTTCAAATCATTGTGTTGTTAAAACAATTTCACCAGCACAAAAGATCAGAGGATGTCGATAGGATATGGCCACCAATTCTCATACCTGCCCATACTATGCTTCCAACAGTAATATGTTTCATATTTCTGTGTGAAAAATAAACTGGATTCCTGTACAGGTTCTCTCCAAATTAGAATCTTTTTATATGGCTATAATGTCAAGCGTAACTCAAATATGAAAATTCATGATGTTAGAAAAACACGTAGGTTCAAGAAGTCTTGATAGGAATGAATAAAACCCCTATAACCCGAGCACCTTCGAAACGTGAACCTTTCTTCCTCAGGGGCAAACTGGGAATCCAAGTTTTCCCCTGAATAAGAAAGGTCCACCTTTCGAAAGCGCTCGGGTAATAGGATTTTTATTCAAATATAAAAATGATATTACTGTAAATGTGATTGGTCCTATGGATGTGTCAAATGATATTACTATACATTGATTGGTCCTATGGATGTGTCAAATGATATTACTATACATTTGATTGGTCCTATGGATGTGTCAAATGATATTACTATAAATGTGATTGGTCCTATGGATGTGTCAAATGATATTACTATACATGTGATTGGTCCTATGGATGTGTCCACGTGAGTTGTTTAAATGATATTACTGTACATGTGATTGGTCCTATGGATGTGCTACATCAATGTCCGGCTACCTAATTTGAAGCATGCAACATCAATGTCTGACTAGCTAATTTGAAGCAATCATGCTACATCAATGTCCGGCTAGCTAATTTGAAGCATGCTACATCAATGTCTGACTAGCTAATTTGAAGCAATCATGCTACATCAATGTCTGACTAGCTAATTTGAAGCAATAATGCTACATCAATGTCCGGCTAGCTAATTTGAAGCATGCTACATCAATGTCTGACTAGCTAATTTGAAGCAATCATGCTACATCAATGTCCGGCTAGCTAATTTGAAGCATGCAACATCAATGTCTGACTAGCTAATTTGAAGCAATCATGCTACATCAATGTCCGGCTAGCTAATTTGAAGCTTGCTACATCAATGTCTGACTACCTAATTTGAAGCATGCTACATCAATGTCTGACTAGCTAATTTGTGGCTTCATGTCTTTATAAACATTTGGTAGAGGTGGCTTCATATCTTTACATTTATCTTCAATAGGGAGTATGTTAATCACGAACAGCAAAGGTAGTTAGTCAGACACTGATGTAGCATGCTTAAACATTTGGTAGAGGAAACATTTGGTAGAGGTGGCTTCATATCTTTATTGGCTCCATGTCTTTATAAACATTTGGTAGAGGTGGCTTCATGTCTTTATAAACATTTGGTAGAGGTAGCTCCATAACTTTATAAACATTTGGTAGAGGTGGCTTCATGTCTTTATGCCCTCTACCAAATGTTT
>NW_013767190.1:0-822 GCF_000517525.1 Limulus polyphemus
CCTGCAAGAGCTGGCACAGGATTAGGAAAGTATGGCACACAATGCCTACCCAACTGCACCACCCGATCTTTTCAAGTTGTTGCTGAGAGATCAGTTTGTAGACACCTTAGACAGTCCACAACTGAAGATACTAGTAAAGCCAGCACATCCCCTCTACTATGCAGGATGCAATGGTTAGAGGTATTGAATTCGAATCCTATGTTAAGTCCAGCACAGAGGTACCAAGGTTGGTACAGTCATCAGTATTCAAGGCCAGAAAAGGTCAGCTTTCAGAGAGGTTTGAGGGACTTTGCTGGCACTGTAACAAACCGGGCACAATAGAGCTCAATGCTGGCAACTTCAACACAGGGAAGATGCCACAGCAGGAAAGACTGCTACCCAGAAAGTTTGTTGGAACTGTGTAGAGCAAGGACATATGAGGAGCCAGTGTAAGAACAATACTACCAATAAGTCAGCTTTGTGAAAGTCCCAACAGCTAAGTGTAAAATGGCAAGCACATATAGTGTCTACATGACAGGAAAGCTGGATGGCCAAAAGTGCAACTTTGTAATAGATTCTGCATCTCAGCAAATCCTTGTGAGTACAAGGTGCTGGATCACAAAGGAGTACCAGAAGCCACACAGAAGCTCTGTGGTATGATAGGACATTATGCAAGGTTGTGGGAACCATTGTGGGTAACTATTGAGCTCAGGGGCATGACTGACAGACACAAAGTATACTTGGCTGACATTGAAGACCAATGCATATTAGGGTTGGACTACTTACTACCAAGAAAGTGTGTTGTTAACTTCGATAAAATGACGATTGGAAACAACAAAGGCC
>NW_013767191.1:0-822 GCF_000517525.1 Limulus polyphemus
TGGCTTCTTCAGGTGGCACGTCTTCAGCAGCGTCATTTGTTCCTTTGTTCACTTCGTCCCAACTGAAATGTCCTGGACCAGGATAATGCCAAAGCCTGTTGGCATGCACCACTTTTGGCTTACCTCGCCGACCACATTTTATCCGGAAAATCACGTCTGAGAGATGATCCACTATGTCATATGGGCCTTCCCATGGAGAAGTCAACTTAGGAGACTTCCCTTTGGTCTTCCTAGGATTATACAACCATACCTTGTCTCCTGGTTCAAAGCTGACTTCAGTAGATCTCTTATCATAAGATAGCTTCATCGAATCAGCAGGCGTTTTCAAGTTTGAGCACACTTGATGGTGAATATCATCCATTCTTTCCAATAACACTTCCACAAACTCTGACATATTCACAGGCAACTCTTCATAAGGTAGGCATCCTTTATGCTTGGGTCCCCCTTTTGCACTACATGTACTGCATGTCCTGTACCATTCTTCCACATCTCGCCTTATACCTATCCAGTAAAATCTTTGTCATAGGTGACTCAACGTCTTCTTAATTCCGAGATGTCCTCTTGTTAAAGTATCATGGGATTGACGCAGCACAACTGCCCATAACTTTCTCGGTATAACCGTTTGCCAAGTCGTCAATTTCCCATCTGTAGTTTCCTATCTCCGGAGAACAATACCATCTCCAAGCTTTAACTGGTCCCATTGTGCCTGATAGTGCTTTGTCACAGGGCTTAAACTAGACACCTTCTCCCAAGCAGGGCGCACAACACTTGCTTTCAGAAAATCAATTATTGGCTTCAAATCTTGATCTTTCTCCTGCTCTG
>NW_013767192.1:0-1438 GCF_000517525.1 Limulus polyphemus
TGTCCCTTCAAGCTCGTTGCCAGATATACTGCTTTCTCCTCCTCTGTCCTCCATTCATCTTTGCCAGTAGCTCAAATTGTGCTCTATATGCTTCCCACAGTGCCTTCCCATCGAATTCCTGTAGCTTCCTTCATACCAGATCACCCCTATTGTTGACATTCATATCTGGGATGTGACTTTTGACAGGACTGAACATGTCTGATTAGGGTTTAGCTGCAGGGTCCAGAAGGGGCTTGCCATTGTCTGGGCTGATTAAGTTGATTGTTAATGTATCTTCCTTGTGTAAAAGACAATAAATCATCCTTTAATGTATTTAATTCACTTTGAAACTTACTAATGTTTTCCATTTGTACTTCTTGTTTCCTTTCTTGTTCCAGTTGCCACTGCTGTAGTCTCTCATGTTTATGTTCTCGTTCTTCTTGTTTCTTTTCTTTTTCCTCCAATAGCTGCTGTAATCTCTTTTGTTTATTTTGCTGTTCGAGCTGCCACTGTTGTTGTCTCTCTTCTTGTTTCTTTTCTTTTTTCCTCCAACAACTGTTGTAATCTCTCTTGTTTATTTTGTTGTTCGAAGAGAGACAACAACAGTGGCAAGAAAACCTGCAACAGTGGCAGCTCTTGTTTCTTTTCTCGTTCTTCTTGTTTCTTTTCTTGTTTATTTTCTCGTTCTTCTTGTTTCTTTTCTTTTTCCTCTAACAACTGTTGTAATTTCTCTTCTCGCTCTTCTTGTTTCTTTTGCTGTTCTTGTATTGCTGCCATTAAGTCTGCTAGGCTGTAGTTTGATTTGCCGCTTCTCGTTTCCATTTTTTTTTATCCCACTTCTGACACAAATTTGTTACGTCTCCGTTCGTTAGTTGATTTTACATAACTTCGTTCCGACGAACTTTTAGCGACACAAGTCCTTACTTAATAAAACTGGTTTATTCTTTCCGAATACAACTTTATGATACACTTAATTTCAACAGTCGCGCTATAACAAACGCTATATCTCACGTGGCCAACAATATTTTGTCCGCATACATTCAATTACTCATAACACTGATGTACCTTCACGTTATGACCATCGTATATATACCAGACTACCCCAATCTAGTAAATGCTAGGGCATTCACGAAGGTTCGAGAGAAGGAGTGGCGTGATACTAGTCACGTGACCTCGCTGACGCAACACCGGTTTCACGAAGACGTAAGAGAAAATTCTCTGGAGCATTGGTTTGGATATTTTCAAGTACAAAGCTACGGAATGGGCTATCTGTGTTATGTTCACCATGGGTATCGAAACCCGATTTTTGGTGTCGTATGTTTGCAGAATTACTGCTTAGCCACTGGGAGGGGTGGCATTCTCAGGAGAAAGGTTAAGATCTACTTTGGAAGGTGACGAGGAGAACAATAAGTTATCGAAAGTTAGGCTACGGAAGAAGCAGGCAGTCATAATTATATCT
>NW_013767193.1:0-2241 GCF_000517525.1 Limulus polyphemus
TATGATTGGTTTGTATGTGTTCCTAAATATTAGCTTGACCCGTGGATACTATGATTGGCTGGTATACATTTCTAAATATTAGCTTGACCCGTTGATACTATGATTGGCTTGTATGCATTCCTAAATATTAATTTGACTGGTGGATACTATGATTGGCTTGTATGCATTCCTAAATACTAGCTTGATCAATGGATACTATGATTGGCTGGTAAACCATACAAGCCAATCATAGTATCCACCGGTCAAACTAATATTTAGGAATGCACACAAGCTAGTCATTGTATTCACCGGTAAAGCTAATATTTAGGAATGCATAGAAGCCAATCATAGTATCCACGGGTCAAGCTAATATTTGGGAATGGGTCAAGCTAATATTTAGGAATACATACAAGCCAATCATAGTATCCACCGGTCAAATTAATATTTAGGAATGCACACAAGCTAGTCATTGTATTCACCGGTGAAGCTAATATTTAGGAATAACATACAAGCCAATCATAGTATCCACCAGTCAAATTAATATTTAGGAATGCATAACACCATTCATAGTATCCAGAAGTCAAGCTAATATTTTGGAAGGTATACCAGCCAATCATAGTATCAACTGGTCAAGCAAATATTTAGGAATGCATAGAAGCCAATCATAGTATCCACCAGTCAAGCTAATATTTAGGAATGCATACCAGCCACTCATAATATCCACCAGTCAAACGAATATTTAGGAATGCATACAAGCCAATCATTGTATTCACCGGTCAAGCTAATATTTAGAAATGCATACAAGCCAATCATAGTATCCACCATACAAGCCAATCATAGTATCCACCGGTCAAACTAATATTTAGGAATGCACACAAGCTAGTCATTGTATTCACCGGTAAAGCTAATATTTAGGAATGCATAGAAGCCAATCATAGTATCCACGGGTCAAGCTAATATTTGGGAATACTCATAGTATCCACTAGTCAATCTAATATTTAGGAATGTATACCAGCTAACCATAGTATCCATCAGTCAAGCTAATATTTAGGAATACATGCAAGCCAAGCATAGTATCCACGGGTCAAGCTAATGTTAAGGAATACATATAAGCCAATCATAGTATCCACCAGTCAAGCTAATATCTAGGAATGCATACAAACCACTAATTGTATTCACCGGTCAAGCTAATATTTATGAATGCATACAAGCTAATCATAGTATCCACGGATGAAGCTAATATTTTGGGAATGCATGCAAGGCAATCATAGTATCAACTGGTCAAGCTAATATTTAGGAATGCATACAAGACAATCATATAATCCACCGGTCAAGCTAATATATAGGAATGCATACAAGCCAATCATAGTATCCACCGGTCAAGCTAATATATAGGAATGCATACAAGCCAATCATAGTATCCACCGGTCAAGCTAATTTTTAAGAATGCATAAGGCCAATCGTAATATCCAGCATTCAAGCTAATATTTAGAAATGCATACAAGCCAATCATAGTATCTATCGATCAAGTTAATATTTAGGAATACATACAAGCTAATCATATAATCCACTGGTCAAGCTAATATTTAGAAATGCATACAATCCAATCATATTATCCACGGGTCAAGCTTATATTTAGGAATGCATACAAGCCAATCATAGTATCCATGGGTCAAACTAATATTTAGGAATACATACAGGCCAATAATAGTATTCACCAGTCAATTTATATTTAGGAATGCATACAAACCAATAATAGTATCCACGGGTCAAGCTAATATTTAGGTATGGTTAATATTTAGGAATGCATACAAGTATATCATAGCATCCACGGGTCAAGCTAATATTTAGGAATACACACAAGCCAATCATAGTATCCACCGGTCAAGCTAATATTTAGGAATGCATACAAGCCAATCATAGTATCTATCGATCAAGTTAATATTTAAGAATGCATTCAAGCCAATCATTGTATCCACTAGTCAATCTAATATTTAGGAATGTATACAAGCCAATCATAGTATCCACTAGTCGATCTAGTATTTAGGAATTTACACAAGCCAATCATAGTATACACCGGTCAAGCTAATATTTAGGAATGCATACAAGCCTTGACAGGTGGATACAATGATATGCTTGTATGCATTCCTAAATATTAGCTTGACCGGTGGATACTATAATTGGCTTGTATGCATTCCTAAATATTAGCTTCATCCGTGGATACTATGATTGGCTTGTATGCATTTCTAAATATTAGCTTGA
>NW_013767194.1:0-823 GCF_000517525.1 Limulus polyphemus
GTCAAAGGCTTACAGGCTGAAAGTTCACAAACACCTAGTCACACCTCGAAATCAGCAACTGTTTTCGAGAGAAAAATGATTCAAGCAGTGGGAATCACAGTATATATTCAAAGTATCCAGTGTAACTACAATGGACGTTTGTGCATTCACTATTTTTAAATTTGGTATTAGGATCCGATATAAAACGGAGAGTCTATGTTAAATGTGACAAGTTTAAAGACTGACTTAATGAGCGTCTAATAATAATAATAGTGATCAAACTGTATACGATCGTCGAAAATGGAAGTAGTTTGAAGGAAAGCACAGAACTTCCAACACCGTTCTGGTGTTATTAAGATTATTCTCAACTATTTTGCACATAGACGTATGTGGCGGGAAGACTGGGGGAAAACACCCTAGCTTGCAATACATAAGGCCATTGGTGGGATAATTTTTAGTTTTCATTCGGTCAAAATTAGAAGCAGAAAATATAACCTCATTCTGTCAAACATTGTATACCCCCTTCTGAAAAATCCCCCGTATGCCTATGATTTTGCACATAATGAACTTTAGTAAAACCCCATAAATGAGAATTTACATACATTTTTCTACAATGATCTATTAATATTTATATATAGGATGTTTTTTTGACGGATTTATTTTTAAAAAGGAGCTGTGTATCTGATTTAGCAGAGATTCTTCTGTAACGTAAGTTACGACTAATCATATAACAAATGGTTTAGGTGCTTCATTCCCATTGGTTAGGTTACCTTCAGGTTTTGTAATTTCTAATGACTTGAAACTAAATATTTTTCACAAGTTAAATATTACCAAATTGGTGCGC
>NW_013767195.1:0-2980 GCF_000517525.1 Limulus polyphemus
ATAAATTAGGAAACTAGAGTTACACCTAGATGTTGATGGAGTAGTTGTAACAAGTAAGGCTAAATATGAGTATGATGGTTATAAATTCTATAACTATAGTTACACCTAAGTGTTCATGGAGTAGTTGTACCAAGTAAGGCTAAAGATGAATATGGTGGTTAGAAATTCGATAACTCGAATTAACCTTAATTTTCATGAAGTAGTTGTACCAAGTAAGACTAAAGATGACTATGGTGGTTATAAATTCTGTAACTAGAGTTACACTTAGGTGTTCGTGGAGTTGTTGTACCAAGTAGGGCTAAAGGTAAGTATAGTCGTTACACATGCGCTAACTTGTTGTACATGGAGTAGGTGTACCAAGAAAGACTGAAAACGAGTATATTGGTTATAAATTCAGTAACTATAGTTACACCTAGGTGTTCATGGAGTAGTTCTACCAAGTAAGGCTAAAGAAGAGTATGTTGGTTATAAATTCAGTAACTGGAGTTACTCCTAGGTGTTCGTGGAGTAGTTGTACTAAGTAAGGCTAGAGATGAGTATGGTGGTTATAAATTCGATAACTAGAGTTACACCTAAGTGTTCATGGAGTAGTTGTACCAAGTAAGGCTACAGATGAATTTGGTGGTTACAAATTCGGTAACTAGAGTGACACCTAAGTGTTCATGGTGTAGTTGTACAAAGTAAGGCTAAAGACGAGTAGGTTGGTTATAAATTCAGTAACTAGAGTTTCACCTAGGTGTACATGGAGCAGTTGTACCAAATAAGGCTAAAGACGAATATGTTGGCTATAAATTCAGTAACTAAAGTTACTCCTAGGTATTCGGTAAACACCATACTCATCTTTAGCGTTATTTGGTACAACAACTCCAAGGTGTAACTCTAGTTACCGAATTTAGGTGTTCGTGGAGCTGTTGTACCAAATAACGCTAAAGATGAGTATGAGTGTTACACATTCGGGGTACAACTACTCCACGAACTCCTAGGTGTAACTCTAGTTACTGAATTTATAACCAACATACTCTTCTTTAGCCTCACTTGATACAACTACTCCATGAACACTTATGTGTAACTCTAGTTACTGAATTTATAACCGCTATACTCATCTTTAGCCTTACTTGTACAACTACTTCATGAACACTTAATGTGTAACTCTAGTAACCGAATTTATAACCACCATATTCATCTTTAGCCTTACTTGGTACAACTACTCCATGAACACCTAGGTGTAACTCTAGTTAAAGTAAGGCTAAAGATGAGTATAGTGGTTATAAATTCGGTAAATTGAATTACACCTAAGTGTTCATGGAGTAGTTGTACCAAGTAAGGCAAAAGATGAGTATGGTGGTTATAAATTCGGAAACTAGAGTTACATCTAGGTGTTGATGGAGTGGTTGTAACAAGTAAGGCTAAAGATGAGTATGGTGGTTAAAAATTCTATAACTATAGTTACACCTAAGTGTTCATGAAGTTGTTGTACCAAGTAAGGCTAAAGATGAATATGGTGGTTAGAAATTCGGTAACTCGAGTTAAACCTAAGTGTTTATGAAGTAGTTGTACCAAGGAAGACTAAAGATGAGTATGGTGGTTATAAATTCTGTAACTAGAGTTACACCTAGGTGTTCGTGGAGTTGTTGAACCAAATAACGCTAAAAATGAGTATGGGGGTTATAAATTCGGAAACTAGAGTTACACCTAGGTGTTCATGGAGTAGTTGTACCAAGTAAGGCTAAAGATGAGTATGATGGTTATAAATTCGGTAACTATAGTTACACCTAGGTGTTTAAGGAGTATTGTAACAAGTAAGGCTAAAGATGAGTATGGTGGTTATAAATTCTGTAACTATAGTTACATCTAGGTGTTCATGGAGAAGTTGTGCCAAGTAAGGCTAAAGATGAGTATGGTGGTTATAAATTCTGTAACTAGAGTTACACCTAGGTATTCGTGGAGTTGTTGTACCAAATAACGCTAAAGATGAGTATGGTGTTTACAAATTCGGTAAATAGAGTTACACCTAGGTGTTCGTGGAGCTGTTGTACCAAATAACGCTAAAGATGAGTATGAGGGTTACACATTCGGTAACTAGAGTTACACCTAGGTGTTCATGGAGTAGTTGTACCAAGGAAGGCTAAAGATGAATATGGTGGTTATAAATTCGGTTACTAGAGTTACACCTAAGTGTTCATGGAGTAGTTGTACAAGTAAGGCTAAAGATGAGTATAGCGGTTATAAATTCTGTAACCACAGTTACACCTAAGTGTTCATGGAGTAGTTGTAACAAGTAAGGCTAAAGATGAATTTGGTGGTTACTAATACGGTAACTAGAGTTACATCTAGATGTTCGTAGAGTTGTTGTGACAAATAACGCTAAAGATGAGTATGGGGTTAGAAATTCGGTTACTAGAGTTAAACCTAAGTGTTCATGGAGTAGTTGTACCAAGTAAAGCTAAAGATGAGTATGGTGGTTATAAATTCTGTAACTAGAGATACACCTAGGTGTTCTTGGAGTAGTTGTACCAAGTAAGGCTAAAGATGAGTATGATGGTTATAAATTCGGTTACTATAGTTACACCTAGGTGTTTATGGAGTAATTATACCAAGTAACGACTAAAGATGAGTACGGTGGTTATAAATTCGGTAACTATAGTTACATCTAGGTGTTCATGGAGTAGTTGTGATATGTTAGGCTAAAGATGAGTATGGTGGTTATAAATTCGGTAACTAGAGTTAAACCTAAGTGTTCATGGAGTAGTTGTACCATGTAAGGCTAAAGATGAATTTGGTGGTTAGAAATTCGGTAACTAGAGTGAAACCTAAGTGTTCCTGGTGTAGTTGTACCAAGTAAGGCTAAAGAAGAGTTGGTTGGTTATAAATGCAGTAAATAGAGTTACACCTAGGTGTACATGGAGCAGTTGTACCAACTAAGGCTAAAGATGAGTATAGTGGTTATAAATTCGGTAAATAGAGTTACACCTAAGTGTTC
>NW_013767196.1:0-821 GCF_000517525.1 Limulus polyphemus
CACAGTGACACCCCGCCCACGTCTTCCATTTTTGAAAACGCTCCCTTATATACACTTACTTCTACATATGACATGAATAACCAATTGGAAGCTCAGAATGTCCCCTTAGTGGTTTTCTTAGCCATTTTAATGTGTTTGGATGCTGTTTCTTTCTTTAGAACCAAGAGTTGAAGTAGGTAGGTTGTGTCTTTAGTCTGCTCAAAATTGAATATTTTTTTAGACCCAAATACAGCTTAGTTACTATGTTTGATAAATTAGTAGCATTCTATGGTATTGAAGTAGTAATTTATGATTTTGTAGTTATTCAGAAGTATATATAAAACCTAAAAAAAATATATTTTGTTTCATGTCCTCCACGTGCAAAAGTTTTAAGGGCTTAGCAACCTACATCTTGCTTTACTTCTTTAGTTACTGTTCTATGTTTTAAGAAAAATAAGTTTAAGAACTTATTTCAAAATAGCAATAATTTATATACATATATAATGTTATTTGAAATGAGACTGTATTTTACAAAATACTAGTCTACTAAAACACAGCCAAGATAAGTTACTTTGTACAGACCAATGGTCACCTTTATGTTATTTGATACAGTAACATGAGTGCACGTGAGATGCGTCGTTGTAACTTCTGTATTGTTAGCCAGCCACGGGTGAAAGGTCAATATAATGAAAATAATAAATATATATAAATGTATAATGTTATGAGATTTAAGCTATTTAGTCTTAACATTTATAATGTTATAATTTGTGTTCATTCTTGAATGAAAGAGGCATATTATTTCCTAATTTTTTTATGGTGGTTGCGAGATTGGTCAAATTTAC
>NW_013767197.1:0-823 GCF_000517525.1 Limulus polyphemus
GAAAACGTATAAAGAACAGATACACAGACATACATATTGACGTTTATTTATTTAGATATGAAAATTAGATGGAGGGTCCATCCCCCATCTCTCATGACCTTCCTCGTGTCATCCTGTATCACTGTGTCAGGTTTGGTGCTGATTTATCAAGGAATGTGGAAACGTATAAGGAACAGACACACAGACATACATATTGACGTTTATTTATTTAGATATAAAAATTAGATGAAACAAAATAATTTTCTTAGCATACATGACGTTTATGTATCTAAAGCTGGGGCGTAAAGGGGCAGAACAGTTTATCAAGTAAAATTCAATACCATATTAGCAAATAAATCATAAGAACGCTTAATTCCCTAAATAAGGTAGGAAAACTTTTTATTTTACTTCAGATTTTACATAAATACAATAAAAATGAAATGTTCAATAGAAGATGTTCTTTCTGATTGATCTGAGATTCTTTAATTATTGTTGAATGTATGTTTTAACCTAATGATGTTTGGTGAAATTAGAGAAATTTTCACATTTTCATCTGATCCTTAGTTCCATCTGGGCAGATATCAGATCTCTAGTTCACTTCCATATGGCTAGATGTCAGATCTTTAGATCACTTCTATCTGGGCAATTGTACATCAGTTTAATTTAAGGTCAAATCCTTAAAACAGGTCCATATCAATAAGTTCAAATCGTTAGACCAGTTCAATATGGGCAGTAGTACGTTAGTTGTATGTCAACAGTTGCCAGGTCACTAGATTAGCTATGTCTTGATAGTTATCAAAGTCCTAGTTCCATCTGAGTAGTTATCAAAGTCCTAGTTCCATCT
>NW_013767198.1:0-823 GCF_000517525.1 Limulus polyphemus
GGCTGTTCATTGGGCTCTGTATCATTTCCTTCCACTCCTGCAGGGGTGGTTGGTTATGGTTCATTCTTACAATTCCACTGTCGTCAGCTATATTGCCAAGGAAGGGGGGAATGAAGTCCAGATCTCCGTGTTTTTAGACTCTGGATCTCCTTTACCAGGCCAATGACCATGACATGACAATTATGGTGTGTTATGTTCCTGGAATTATGAACCTTTTGGCTTATCATGGCTCAACCAGGTTCTCCCCACAGAGTGGTCCCTTCATCCTCTGTTTTTCTATGGGTTTGTTCTCAACTGGGAACTCCACATAAATATATGTTTTTTCTGCTCACTGGAATGCCAAACTTCCTTCCTTTTTGGTCTCCAGTTCATCACTCTTCAGCTCTGAGAGTGGATGCTTTCAATCAAGATTTGAGGGGTCTTCACCTATATACCTTCCCTCTAATCAGACTCCTCTCCAGAGTCATTTCCCTTATCCATACTACTCCTTGTCATGTTCTGCTAGTTGCTTCATATTGGCCGGCTCAAGTGTGGATCCCTCTGCTCTGGCCCTTACTGGCGCAGCAGCCCCTGCCCTTCCCTTTGTCCTGAGCACTCCTCCAACAGCCACGATAGGACGTATTTCATCCCAGTGTCACCAAACTCCATCTTCATATGTGACTTTTATTCAGTCTTTTGCCTCAGCTTTGGGACTCACCCCTCTTGTAGTGTCTTTCCTTGCTTATACCATTTGCCCTTCCTTCTTGTCTACGTACTGGAGGCATTGGTCTTTGGTCTATTCGCCATGACTTCTGACCATCCCATCCTTCTGTTCCTCACCTGT
>NW_013767199.1:0-821 GCF_000517525.1 Limulus polyphemus
CTTCAATGTCAGCCAAGTAAACTTTCAGTCTGTTCTTCATGGCCATGAGCTCAATAGTTACCCACACTTGTCCCCACAACCTTGCATAATGTCCTGTCACACCACAGAGCTTCTGTATGGTTTCTGGTACTCCTTTATGATCCAGCACCTTGATACTCACAAGGGTTTGCTGAGATGCAGAATCTATGACAAAGTTGAACTTTTGGCCATCCAGCTTTCCTGTCACGTTGGGACTTTCACTATGGGGGTTGGTGGGCGTCCCTCAGCACCAACCACTACTGGTTTCCCGAAGCTGACTTATTGGTAGTATTCTTCTTACACTGGCTCCTCATATGTCCTTGTTCTCCACAGCTCCAACAACCTTTCTTTGTAGCATCTGGTGGCATCTTCCCTGTGTTGAAGTTTCCGGCATTGAGCTTTCTTGTGCTCAGGTTTGTTACAGTGCCAGCAAAGTCCCTTAAACCTCTCTGGAAGCTGCTCTTTTCTGGCCTTGAATCCTGATGACAATACCAACCTTGGTACCTCTGTGCTGGACTTAACATAGGATTCAAATCCAAGAGCTCTGGCCATTGTATCCTGCATAGTAGATAGGTATGCTTGCTTTACTTGTATCTTCAGTTGTAGACTGTTCAAGGCGTCTACAAACTGATCCCTCAGCAACAGCTTGAGAACATCGGGTGCCGCAGTTGGGTAGACCTCGTGTGCCATACTTTCCAAATCCTGTGCCAGCTCTTCCAGGCTCTTTCCTTTAGCACGGACTCTCGTCCTAAACCTAACCCTGTAGACTTCATACTGATTTTGAGTTCCATACCTGAGTTCTA
>NW_013767200.1:0-823 GCF_000517525.1 Limulus polyphemus
AGCATTTCACCTATCACAACAAAACCTTACCAAAACATAAGTAATGCAAAATATAACATCAAATGATTATAGATAGCGTCTGTAACCTTATAACAGTTCATAATAAACATTCAGTAGTTGGTTGGCCTTCTTAGTACTCCAATAAATTCCACAAGGCGATGTAACATGCTGTCGATAAGGTTATTGATGCAATCCACTGTGATTTCATCCCATCATGTCACTAGAAGGCGCTGCAACCCAGCTAGAGTAACTGCTTTAAGGATATAAAGAGCAGTTTTCTATCTTGAACATGTACTGAACCACCTTCTGTGTATTCCCTGTGGAAAAATCAGTCTTTCCTCATCTGTTCTCTAGGCAAATAACGAACACAAATCCTACCATCAGGTTTAACAAGCCGGAAACAGGACTCAACTGAAAAGATGACATGTCGTCATTGTTCTAACTGTAAGCTGGAATGCTGTCTTGCCCAAGTAATACTGTGACGGTGGTGAATTCTGGTTAATATCAGTTTACAGATAGTTATTCTTGCAAAATAATCTCGTTTGGCCAGTCTCTTCTTTTGGATACCCTGGAATGAATGTGCTCATACCCTACTTGTCATAAGGTGTTGCAAGACTTCTTTCAACTTTGACCTGTTAATCTGATCAAAACACGGTCATCTCGGGCAGTAGTTTTTCGGCGTCCTGTAGACCGATGACGTCTCAGAATCCTGGATACAGTACACTGGGGTACCCTACTGTTCTGACAATGTCCGTTTACTTCTTATCATTTCTGGACAGTCGAACAGTTTGACGCCCTATAACTTCTGGCACGTGACGAGGCA
>NW_013767201.1:0-823 GCF_000517525.1 Limulus polyphemus
AGTCATTTTCGGTTATACTGTTAAGAGCCCTGAAGTCCACACAGCAACGTTGGGTCCCAACCTTCTTCTGGAGTAACACAATGGGAGCTGACCAGGGACTATCTGGTTTTTCGACTATCCCTTCCTTAATTAGTTCATCCATGACCTTCTCCATCTCTTGTCACTTTGCCGGAGCTATTCTCCTCGGATTGCCTGTGTTTATTCTGTGCTCTACAAGGTATGTGCAGCCAAGGTCATGATCTCCTTTTAAAAAGACGTCTGAATAATTCGCCAAAAGTTCCTTAACCTGAAGAGCCTGTGATGATGACAAATGCACTATGCTCTTCTCATACAGGTCAGTTAAATGTTCTGGAAGAGGATGTCCTTTCTTTATGGTTGTATTTGTTGCCTTAACATTGACTAGCTCTACCTCCTGGCACACACATCCAACAACGCCCCTTTCTTAAGTGTCTGCTCAAATTTAGAGAAATTAGCCACTGTTATGGGTACTACTTGATGACCTGTCACAAGTGACCTTCCAATCTTCACGTCTGCTGGCCTGGATGGATCTTCCACTGCTTCCACAAGCATCAGGCTTCCTTGGGGGTGTTCTTTTATTCTACCCCAAATTATCTTCTCTGACATAGAGGGTATTGTAGTTGACTTAAGTGCTGTGACATGCAAATCAACAGAAGCAGCAACACTTACCGGAATTTGACCTTTGTTGTTCCCAAACGTCATTTTATCAAAATTAGCTGCACACTTTCTCTGTAGTAAGTAGTCCAACCCTAATATGCATTGGTTTTCAATGTTAGCCAAGTATATTTGTGTCTGTCTTCATGCC
>NW_013767202.1:0-824 GCF_000517525.1 Limulus polyphemus
TACTAAACTTATAAGTTTTACAAGCCAATACAGGGTGAGAAGTTTTTGGTTATAAAATTCTGTTGTTGTTCTTCCTTTGCGTGAATACGTTTTTATTTTATTACCTCGTCTCCATAGTTATTTTTTTGCAAATAGTCGACAACATTGTGGGTCCATTTTATTGTTGTTCTCTTATGCTTAATTATTGTTATAGCAAATACATGATTTCGATACAAAGTTTTTAACAATTATGATTATAAAAATGTGTTTGTTTTTGTCCAAAGTAATGATAGTGTGTATAAAAAAAGTGTACATAGACTGTAAATCCCATCAATATAAGGGTTCAAGAACGGCCAGCTGGTTAGGGTGCTCGACTCGCAATAAGTGAAAAAAAAAAAAGTGTTCAAAATCGGTAAAACACACGTCAATAACAAAATCTTTATTATTATTTGTAACGTTTCGGGCAAAAGCCATTCGTCAGATAGATTAAACAGTGATAGAATCGTTGAAGGGTTAGAATATAGAGATTCTAAATTACGTACGTACTGCGTGAAGCACGTTAATAAAAATATTGTTAGAAGGAACATTGTTGAAGCGGTTCTATAAACAGTTTTAAAATGGAAAACAAATATTATAGTGATAGAAATTAAAATTACACAGAAAAGTAATAAACATAAATTCCAAAAATGATAAAATAGTAATTTAAAAATATTAATGACCAGGGAAATATGTGTAGGCGGTGTCAAGTTAGCAGGGGTGTCAAAGAGATATTAACGGAAGCTGTAATTATTAATTCTGTGTGATGCGAGAGAATTTAGTTTAAATATTTTTACGTCAGCGAGGTC
>NW_013767203.1:0-820 GCF_000517525.1 Limulus polyphemus
CTTATTTAAATACAGGATTTCTAGAATAATACAAGGGAATTTTTAACTACAGACACTGAATCTTTTAACTTTTAAGCCTAACAAAAAATTAAGCCTTTATTAAGTACGGCTTATATTCGATATAGAATTAACGCTGCAAAAAAGCCCGGCATGGCCAGGTAGTTAGGGCGCTTGACTAGCAATCTGCGTGTTCGAATCCCCGTCTCACCAGACATGCTCGCCCTTTCAGACGTGGGGGCGTTATAATGTGACAGTCAATCCCACTATTCGTTGATAAAAGGAGTAGCTCAAGAGTTGGCGGTGGGTGGTGATGACTAGCTGCCTTCCCACTGCTAAATTAGGAACGGCTAGTGCAGATAGCCCTCGTGTAGCTTTGAACGAAATTCATAACAAACAAACACTGCAAAAAACGTGTGTACGTTTTTTTGCTTTAGTTTAGTTACGGCTAAATTTTACCGTACTTAATACAATCAATATGTAAAGTTATTATGTTATTCTATGGCCTAATGTTTCTACAAACTTTGATAAGCTTTTAATATGTTGTTGTACAATACTATTACGACAGCGGAAGTCATGTGACGCTAGTAACACGTCATAAGCTTCTAGAAAATTCATGTCCTTTCGTGAAGCCTCGAGTGTTTACTAGATGTATATCTTGTATATAAGACCGCCAATCAGTGACGGCAACAATGGAATTGAATTGCAGACAGAGATAGAGACGGACAACTGAGTCAAGCGCGTGAATCGTTTGTTGTGAATTATAGCGTTTGTTTGAGTTGGCCCGGCATGGCCAGGTGGTTAAGGCACTCGACTTGCAATC
>NW_013767204.1:0-863 GCF_000517525.1 Limulus polyphemus
ATCTTTATAAGGTCAGTTGTATCTTTGTGTGTATATATATATATATATATATATTCCCTATATAAAAGCCACTATCTTTATAAGGTCAGTTGTATCTTTGTGTGTATATTTATATATATATATATATATATATATATATTACCCTAAATAAAAGCCACTATCTTTATAAGGTCAGTTGTATTTTTGTGTATATATCTGGCTATTTAAAGAGTTTAGTTTTTATTAGTTGTTGTTAATCAGAAAGCAACACAATGAACTATCTGTGCTCTGCCCATCGCAAGTATCGAAACCCGATTTTTGACGTTGTAAGCCCGCTGACTTATCGCTGAGCCTCTGGAAGTTTATTTAAAAGAGAGAGAGGGGGGAGATATGTAAGAATCGTTAGGTCTGTTTGCGTTTTCTTTGTCCGTATATTTGAAATTCACGGCAGCTAGCTACATTTAAAGTTTAAATACAGTACGTGCAAATTGATGGCGGTTCTTCGCATGTGTTGTACATATACACGTGGTACAAATCAGTCCCTTTAAACGCTTTTTGTTTCATAATTATAGTTTACAGTCACAAATTTTAGAGCTGAAAGGTGCACGTGATAAAAATTACATCCAGTGATAAAACAGTTCTTGAAAAATACTACGTAAACAAAGGCATTTTAATGAATTGACGTAAATAATTGTTACACGGTAAACACGAGGGCTTATAACGCTAAAGTTGTGGGTTCGATACCTGCGGCAAGCACAGCTCAGATAGCCCATTTTGTGGCTTTGCTCTTAAAGAAAACAAACGAGAAAAAAAAAGTTTATCATCCTACTCATGTCTCCAATTTACAAACTGTCGGTTTATCATAACTGAACTCCCTAGGAACA
>NW_013767205.1:0-823 GCF_000517525.1 Limulus polyphemus
ACATGTTCTTTTAAATTATTTGTGGAAAAGTCCAGCCCTCATAACAATAACACATTAGCCTATTTCTTTCTTAACGTTCCTACAAGCTGCCTTCACTCATACAATGTTGTAACTTGTAAGCCTACCACTGACGTTCGAACAAATAAGACCGTATCAATAGTACTATGACTAACGTAAAAATAAAGTTACTTGTACACACTAATCGAATCAAGTAACTGAATATTCGCGATAATTAACACAGATTCAAATTCTTCAATGAATTTTCTCTGAATGACTGGCACTATACCAATTGAAAGCAAAACACGCTGACTCAATGCTTCACTGATTTATGTATTTATAATCTACTCTCGTTTCTCCATATTCTCCAAACTTACTAGATTGTTGGCGTCAAATTTAGAACTTTATAGATATTCTAGGCCTACTTTAATCTCATGCGCCCTCTAACTAACACCTAGATTGAAACATAAAAAACTTTAAACATCATACAACATACAACAACAACTACGCATTTAATCCCATCATCATTTACAGTTGGGGCCCTAATATATTTTGCACAGAAATTAGTGGGTACCTCAATTTTTTGATAGTTATTTACACTGAGTGTTATAGCAAGTAAATACAAACGTACTCTGTATGATGTAATAAGTGGAATAAGTGTCACGTGACGCTGCTGGCGCTGGTGGCGTGTGCGAGGAGTTTCTCAATGATCGTGAATTTCCTAGTTTGTTCGGGACACTCTCTTTTTTAGTATATAAGCCCGGCAAATAAAAGAAGAGAGAGATAATTGAGTCAAGCCAACAATAGGCACCGTAAGTAAAGTGTG
>NW_013767206.1:0-1289 GCF_000517525.1 Limulus polyphemus
GTCTCACTGCGATGTTACTTCAGACAAACTAATCAACACTTTTATTTGGTATATATATATATAACTACTATTATATTTCCTTTTATACCCAAATAACTAAAGCGTGTGATTAATTTGCTTTATCAAGTAAAGATATATATGTCAACTATGAAGTACAGAGTGATGAAGTCCTACAGTTCTTCCATTTGATTTTTGGTAAACAGGTATGAACTTATATTTGTATTTTCAAAATAAATTAACACATACCTCTTAAACGAACAACATATATGTCTGTGGTAGCAAACCCTTATAAGTGACTACATTTTCACTTTGCTCCCTATTTTCAAATTTGCTTAGGGAACACTGTTCTGTAGAATTAATACACTCAATTTATTTGGATCCCAACATTTGTTGTAACAATCTTTACTTTTACATTTTTCTTTCCCACTCGAAGTAAACTTCTGTTTACACACACTTGCTTGTTTGTGAGATTTGTTGTGTCATCTCACAATTTGTTTCAAGTGTTATTTGAAAAATTTTTTATATAATGAATACTTCATATGTATGTTTAGATATTAAGGACTTTACTTCACAGCCTTTTGATATCTTGATACACTTTAATTTTTAATTTAATACATGGTAAGTTTTATATTTTACCAAGTCTTAAATAAACATCAGTAATGGATTTTATTTTTCAACCTTTCCATATCTTAATCAATCATGTGTTCTAGCTAAATACATTGAAAGCTTTATCTTTCATTAAGTACTAAATACTAATGACAGTACTCACTGCCAGGTTTTTATTTGGGCCAAGCCTCTTTACAGTAGGTGATTGTGACTTGTTGGCAATAAATATCAACAACAAATGGACAGCACACAATCCACTTGTTTTAAAATAATATATTCAAAACAAGTCAAACGTATGTATAAAAATTTGTTACATTATCCAGAACTTTAAATAATTGCCTGCTATTCTTTATAGCCCACACAGGCGGGTTCAGTTACTTTAGAACACCCTATGACAAGACAAATTCTCCTCTACTCTTATTACAATACAAGCTGTGAAACTCACTTTAGAAATCGCCAATTACGGCTAAACTTATATGTTATCTAACTTCACTTTTACTTTCATTAACTATATAGTACCAGACTAAGGACCAGAACTTTCAACAAACTATGAGTCATTATCATGTAACAATACTCACTCAAGGCAACGAGGCAATTCAGAAAGTTCGAGTAATATGATGTCAATTCACAAGAACTGAACTACGCCAACAAATTATTCGTAAGCAGTTACGTAAGCAAACTTT
>NW_013767207.1:0-823 GCF_000517525.1 Limulus polyphemus
TCGCTCTTCGAAGTTGGTTTTTTAGTTGTTTCTTGACTTACCGGTCGAGTATGGCCCAGAGGTTTTCGATGGGATTCATGTCAGGAGATTGGCTCGGCCAGGGCAACTTCTGGTTACCATTTTCTTCCTGTCACTTTTAAGTGTTTCTAGCAGTGTGACACGGTGCTCCATCTTCCTGGAACAACGTTGTGTTCCTGTCCACGAAATCCGAGGAATAAAGTGGCAAGAGTCCTTCCTCCAATATTTCGACGTATTTCGCAAGATTTATGTTGCCAACGCACTCCACTAAGCTCGATCTCCCACCAACCCAAACAGTTCCCCAAACCATAACGCTGAAACCACCATGCTTCACAGTTGGCTGCAATCTGTTGAGCCAAAACTCTTGGTGAGGCATTCTCCAGACACATATCCTGCCACTGTCCGACAATTGAGCGAATCTTGATTCGTCTGAGAACAATACGGTTTTCCAAAAGTCCAGAGGCTTGGTCATCATATCACTTGTCCACTTCTTTCGTCTGACTATGTTGGCAGGTCTTAATAAGGGCTTCCGTCTAGCTGCTCTGCAACGATAACCCAATCTGTGGAGAATCCGTTGAACAGATTTCGGGCTCATCCCACCAACTTTAGCCACTTCTGCAGTCGTTAATCTGGGATCCATTTCGATGCTCCTCTTGACAGCCCTTTTTGTCCTCTCCGATGGACCAGGACGACCCGGATGCTGCTCAGTTGTTTCATTGCCGTGTTTCCTGAACTGCACGATAATTCTGTTGACTGTCGAAAGCGGGATTCCCAAATTCTGCGAAATTTGCCGCTAACTTATTCC
>NW_013767208.1:0-1045 GCF_000517525.1 Limulus polyphemus
CCTTTCTCAGCAGTTGTGGCACTATACATACACATAGAAAAGTTAACAGTGAGTGTCTATATATATACAGTAAATAGTACTAATATTATAAATTACATCTAATGTATATAGCAGTAAATAAGCACTATTTAACAATGATAAAAGTTAGTTTGAAAACCTAAACTGCGAATTGTATTATTAGTAACATAACAATGAAAAGAAATAACCTTGTCATATAAATAAACCAAAATAAATCACGTTGTGTTTCTATGACAAGGTTATTTTAACACCTGCATTTTACATCAAAATATTAGGTATGGCTACCTTCTCATAAATGGTTGCAGATGGTAAAAAGCAGTAGGAGCTGAGATGTTGTGGGTCAAAGTACTCAATTCCTAACTCCTAATTTGATCTTCTGTAACAGCTGAATCATTTGATACTTTAATTTGGATCATGTATGATAGATGGAACATCCCTAAAGTTTTTAGGTGCTATGACCACAGACATTTTCCATTATGAGTTAATGGATGTTGAGAAGGATTGGCAATGGACAATTTTCTTTCATTTTTTAGATTAAATTCTCATAATACACATCTCTGTTTTGGTTTGCACACATATACAGATGAGATAGCTTTAAATTTCAAAAATCTATTATACTACATTTATTTGGTTAAACAACAAATAAAAAATATACTACCTTTAAAAACCACACCTTCATACTTACACATTACCTTCATAAATCACACTTTCATACTTACACATTACCTTCATAAACCACACCTTCATACTTACATATTACCTTCATAAATCACACATTCATAATTACATATTACCTTCATAAACCACACCTTCATACTTACACATTACCTTCATAAACCACACCTTCATACTTACACATTACCTTCATAAATCACACATTCATAATTACACATTACCTTCATAAACCACACCTTCATACTTACATACTACCTTCATAAACTACACCTTCATACTTACATATTACCTTCATAAACCACACCTTCATACTTACATACTACCTTCATAAACCACACCTTCATACTTACAT
>NW_013767209.1:0-823 GCF_000517525.1 Limulus polyphemus
GTTCTTAAAAAAATTCGAAAAGATCCGTCCAAATAAAACGAAGTACTGGTACAAAACGCAAAACCTTCTATAACTCTCTTAAAAAGAATAGTACGATTGTGAAACTCTGCATGTAACTGTGGAACGAACTAGATAATATAGATACCGAATTTGGTTAAGATCCATCGATTGAGTAACCTGTGGTAGCAGGAAATCGATAACAGAGGAGTATCAAAAAGCTTCACTGCAGTACACACAATACTTCAAAAAGCAAATAAAGTAGTAACAAAAAAGGACTACAAAAGTCGCAAAAATGATAATACAAGGCGAGACTTTTGCATGTAAATATACAAGTATGCAACGAACGTTCTTAAAAAATTTCGAGAAGATCCGTTCAAATGGAACAAAGTATTGGTACGAAATGCAAAACCTTCCATAACTCCCTTAAAACGAATAGTAGGAAGGTGAAACCATGCATGTAACTGCGCAACGATCAAATGTATCTACATACAAAATTTAGTGAAGAACCGTCAATTCAGGACCCTCTGGTAACAATAAATCAAGAAACAATCAGTAACCAAAGTCTTCACTGCAGTACACATACACTTTCAGGCAAGCCAAAAAAGTGTAACATAAAAAACCACAAAAATCGTAAAAGTAATACTAAAAAGTTAGAATTTTTTATGTAAATGCTCAACGTTCCAACGAACCTTCATATGAAATTTGAAGACGATTCGTCTAAATAGAACGAAGTAACGGTACGAAACGCAAAACCTCCCATAACTCCCTTAAAACGAATAGTAGGAAGGTGAAACTTCGCATGATACTGTGGAACGAACTAGTT
>NW_013767210.1:0-823 GCF_000517525.1 Limulus polyphemus
CTGTGTAGATAGTGTGTAATTGATCTGCCGTCAGAAGTATTATTGACGTTCGTTGATATAGCGTTTGTTTTAGCTAGCGCGATTGTTGAAGTGGAGTGTATCGGTAAAGTTATATTCGGAAAGAATAAACCAGTTTTATTAAGTAAAGACTTGTGTCGTTAAAATTTCGTCGGAACAAAGTTATGAAAAAAATCAATTAACAAACGGAGACGTAACAATACATATTCAACGTGTACATCTTGTACCTGTCATCATGACGATTATAGTTCAACTACCAATAAACAGAAGTACTTTCGTTTTTAAGGGCACTTTTTTAAATATACAATACGTACATCAGTGAAAAACATGAACTATAGATAATGAGTCATGTTTCTAATCTTCAACGCATAATGTGCTCGAACTCATCATAAACTCTGTAATATAACATAAACAATTAAAAATGGTTAACAGGAAGTACTTACTTTTAGTACCAAGTGTGTTAAAAATAACTTTATAGGTTTCCTGGCATAGTGCTTAACACCAGTGATTAAATATACTGTTACGTCTCTGTTCGTTAGTTTGTTAATTTTCCGTAAAAATTCTTTCCGAAGAAACTTTAGCGATACAAGTCCTTTCTTAAATAAAACTAGTTTATTTTTTCTGAATACAACTTTGCAATACACTTAATTTCCACAGTCACGCTATAATTCACAACGAACGACTCACGTGCTCGACTCAATTGTCAGTCTTTATCTCTGTCTGCAGTTCAGTTACCTTTTTCCGTCACTTCTTGGTGGTCTTATATACAAGAATACCGCACATCTAGTAAACACTCGAGGCTTCA
>NW_013767211.1:0-822 GCF_000517525.1 Limulus polyphemus
TATTATTTTTCTAAAACATTTTTGGTAGACTATTCAATGTGTAAATAAAAAATTGTTTTTCATTTTCAGATCTTGTTTTCTTCACCCATCGTTATGGCTACTAAGAAAAGAAAAGTAGATGCTGAGTGTCGCCTTTTCAATGAAGAATGGGGAGAAAAGTACTTCTTTGTGGAAACAAACAACCAGAAAGCTAGTTGCATGATATGCAAAGAAAGTGTTGCCGTTTTGAAAGAGTACAGTCTTCGGCATCACTATGAAACAAAACATCTGTCAACATATTCGAAGGTTTTTGGAAAGTTGCGTTCTGAGAAGTTTGAGTTCATGAAACGTACTTTGGAATCTCAAAGGAATCTCTTCACGAGAATGTTTGCTGAAAATGAATCTGTCACTCATACAAGTTACAAAATAGTGCATAAGATGGCAGAGCGAGGAAAACCATTTACTGACGTCAACTTCATCAAAGAGTGTATGATGGAAGCAGCAAATGACTTGTGTCCTGAGAAAGCCGATTTGCTTGGAAGTATCAGCCTTTCAGCAAGTTCAGTTGTGCGGAGAACAGAAGAACTTGGAGAGAACATAGTGTTATAGATACGCGAGAAAGCTAGGCACTTGTTGTGGTATTCTCTGGCGCTGGATGAGTTTACTGATCTCTCGAGTACGTCACAACTTTTCGTGTTCATTCGTGGTGTTACTATGGACTTTCAGATCACAGAAAAGTTGGCACCATTTGCAGCATGCACGGAACAACAACCGGAGAAGACATTTTCATGGAAGTGCAGAAAACTTTGCAAGGCTATAACCCTCAGTGAAATCAGCTTCGAC
>NW_013767212.1:0-1359 GCF_000517525.1 Limulus polyphemus
TAATTTAGGTTTATTTCGATTTTATTTTACTGATTACGAGGTAGGTCGAATTGACCGATTCTGTTTTGAGATAGGGTGGAGAAAATAACATATAAACTATAAGAATTTTGTGAGAAAAACTTTTGAAATGCATTTAGGAGGTTTTAGGGATTACACAAGGAAATTTGATATTTCTGAGATGAAGAAAAGTATTTTTAATTTTAAGATGAAAATTACTTTGCACACGGACTATTCAAAACAAATACTCAATATATTCATGGACAAAACTTTATTTTATTAGAAATATTTCACTAAGAAATGTGAGAAACCTCGCCCTAATTGCTGCTTTGACGGAATGAGGAACGGAAATAAGGAGAAATGACGTCTGGTTGCCGTATAGATGCAAGAAGTTCATGACAGCAACTGCATCATGTAACACGTTTGATTATTTTTCGTAAGCAAAATGCAGTGTAATTATATACAATATATTACACAAGATACAATATATAAAATGACATAATCCAATAATAAAAAATATAATAAATATGTAATAATATAATATGATATATAAGAATGTAAATATCTAGTATTCATTATTTTGTTAATAATGATCTATAAGAACATAATAGTAGTGTATGTTGCGTGTCCACTTACCTACTTCACAGGGTATGGATGGATCTTCACCAAAATTGGTATGGAGGTTCATTAGGTCCATGATGGAGTACATACAAATTTTCAGTTTTGCATTTTGCTATTTTTGGGGGCGTTTTTTAACATTACTTCGTCCTCTATTTATGGATCTTCACCAAATTTGGCATGAAGGTTTCTTTGGTCCATGCGAAGATACAAGCAAATTTGCGGTTTCACATTTTGTGTTTTGCAGTTTTTATGGGCGTTTTACGTTTTTAACAATTACATACAAGGTAAGCAATTTTCATGTCCTAAGAAAACCTTTCATTAATCATGAATTTACATAATTTCCGTCCAGGGGACGGGAACTCCAGCTAGTATATAATATAATGTTATAAATCATGATTTATAATAACATATACGTTTGGAATTTTCTTGCTAATTATCTAACATGAAATATAATCCAGCTGGTTCATATGAATATCTTGTATTATCAATTGATGCATGTTAACCAATAAAAATTTCTGTTAGAATTGTTCAGCTCAGGAATTTGATAAAACTTTTAACATTACTTCTAAACTAAACTTTTACACGAAAATAAATATTCTAAATTAATATTAAAGTAACTGAAGATATAAACAGTAAATATTAAATACGACAATATTATGTTACGACAGCGGAAGTCACGTGACCCTAGTAACACGTGATGAGTATCTAGAAGATTCACGAAGAGACGAGATGTACGTTTTT
>NW_013767213.1:0-908 GCF_000517525.1 Limulus polyphemus
CAAATATAAGTAAATTATATAAGTCTTAATTTCCTTATTTACAGGTCTTCAAATAGCTTAACATGTTATTAAATGCGTTAATAACATTAGCTTCATTAGATACAGCGTCGACTGTATTCAAGCTATTTCTAGACTTATGTACGACTACCTTTGGATTAAATCGTACACGTTTCGTTTGTTTAGTATGTGTCACTTCTGGTTGTGTTGATATAGGACCTTTTGATCTAGTGTTATAGCCATGGGTCACTATATCAGCTTGTGTCGTTATCGAGGTACTAGGAATATTATCTTCCTCAGTTATTTGATTACTCTCTTCACTGTTAGGGGTAATACTTGGTGTATCTTCTGTTATTACCTTATCACCTAGTATTATGTTATCTTCTCTTTCTACTCTTGGTATTCCTGGTTCTGAGTCTATTATTTCTTCTTCATCATAAAAAGTAGACTCGAATTCACCTAAGTTATCAGTCTCTTTCTGAATATCGGTATCTGTCGCTGGTTGTGGTTGTTCAGTTTCTCGTTCTTTTCATTCATATTGATACGGCTTATAATCTTTTACTTTCTTCAATCTGTTTACATGTACTAACTGTTTGTTCTTTCCATATATTTCTTGAATTTCCTAATTCACTGGACTTGTCTGTTTTAAGACTCTAAAAGGACCTTTCCATAGTTTTGCTAACTTTTTAGTATTTCCTTTTTTAACTATTGGGGTATATAATAGCACTTTATCTCCTAACTTTATATCGCTAATTTGTGCTTTTTTATTTACTTGTTGTTCTCTACCTTCAGCGGCCTTAGTTAGATGTTTGTTAGCTAATTCAAATGTAGTCATGCCATAGCATATGACTATAAAGCAGAATTATTACAACGCATGCAAGTAGGGCTCCTAAAAGAAAAAATATCTCTTG
>NW_013767214.1:0-823 GCF_000517525.1 Limulus polyphemus
CGTTACCAAATTATGAAGAACATGCAGAACGATAGAGAAAACAGGAGAAATAATAAATAAGTAGAGTTGAAAAATATGTGATAGTTAGTTGAAGCAAATGTCACTTAATAGTAAAAAACATTCCAACGATACATAGTTAACAACACTTAACACGATAAATAGTGTGCCAAACATTAACATCTAGAGTTAGCAAGCAACAGTGAAATTTCAAATATTAAACTTAAGTTAGCTAAGCAAGCATTTGTGCAGAGAACTCTCAATTTGTAACTTCTATGTCATTTAGTTTATAACTAACTAGATAAAGGAAGTAGTGTTACAAAATGTATAACGCTATCATTGTGTCCTGTGAAAATTTCAGGAATAATCATCATTTGAGCGTTTTGTAACAGCGTTGAACCCGCCATACAAATACTGTTGTTTTAACTTGGTCATATTAAAAATGATCCACAACAAATAATAAGCTAGAGAAAACACGTGTAACGGCGACTTACACTATAAATTAGTTCTAATCATATGAAATCATGGGTATAAAGGACAGACACAAAGTATACTTGGCTGACATTGAGGAAGTTTGTAATTGATTTTGATAAAATAACGTTTGGGAACAACAAAGTCCAAGTTCCGGTAGCTCTTAAAAGAGAGGTTGAACTAATTAGTTGCCATAAAGCTGAAGTCAAGCCTACTGAAATCTTGTAATCTGTCAAACCATAAAGCTTCTGTATGGCTTCTAGCACTCTTTCGTGATCTAACACTTTGATGCTCACAAGGGATTGCTGAGCCACAGAGTCTATGACAAAGTTGCACCTTTGGCCATCCAGCTTTC
>NW_013767215.1:0-823 GCF_000517525.1 Limulus polyphemus
AGCAGATGGTGGAATAAGTCAGCGGCAAATTTCACAGAATTTGGGAATCCCGCTTTCAGCAGTCAACATGCCTAGAACTCAAGGTTCTCTCGAATTGTCAGATTTTGTTAGAGGAAGAATAGTTGGTCAAGCAGATGGTGGAATAAGTCAGCGGCAAATTTCACAGAATTTGGGAATTCCGCTTTCAACAGTCAACAGAATCATCGTGCAGTTCAGGAAACATGGCAAGGAAACAACTGAGCAGCGTCCAGGTCGTCCTGGTCCATCGGAGAGGACAAAAAGGGCTGTCAAGAGAAGAATCAAAATGAATCCTAGATTAACGACTGCAGAAGTGGCCAAAGTTGGTGGGATGAGCCCAAAATCTGTTCAATGGATTCTCCACAGATTGGGTTATCGTTGCAGAGCAGCTAGACGGAAGCCCTTATTAAGACCTGCCAACATAGTCAGACGAAAGAAGTGGGCAAGTGATATGATGACCAAGCCTCTGGACTTTTGGAAGACCATATTGTTCTCAGACGAATCAAGATTTGCTCAGTTTTCGGACAGTGGAAGGATATGGGTCTGGAGAATGCCTCACCAAGATTTTTGGCTCAACAGATTGCCGCCAACTATGAAACATGGTGGTTTCAGCGTGATGGTTTGGGGAGCTGTTTGGGTTGGAGGGAGATCGAGCTTAGTGGAGTGTGTTGGCAACATAAATTTTGCGAAATATGTCGAAATATTGGAGGAAGGACCCTTGCCACTTTATTCCTCAGGTCTCGTGAACAAGAACACAATGTTGTTCCAGGAAGCTGGAGCACCGTGTCACACTGCTAGAAACACC
>NW_013767216.1:0-819 GCF_000517525.1 Limulus polyphemus
AATTGTATTGTATTTTGTCGTGTATCAGTAGTATTGTATTGTATTTTGTCGTGTATCAGTAGTATTGTATCGTATTTTGTCGTGTATCAGTAGAATTGTGTCGTAATTTTGTCGTGTATCAGTAGAATTGTGTCGTATTTTGTCGTGTATCAGTAGAATTGTGTCGTATTTTGAATCTGTTGTAAAGCTACTAAATCTATCTGCCGCCGTGTTTGATATTGTGTATCTTTGTTTTTAAAAACAAACGGACAAGCGGGATGGCAACCAGCCAGCATCACTGTACCACATTGACTGTCACTTACTCTTATAATGCATCTATAGCTTTAAAGTGAGAAGAATAATATTCGAATCTAGCTCCAGACTCTACGACATGATCAATCCGCGTCAATATATCAGTAGAACAGTGAAAACATAGCTAACACATATGTCAAGTTATCTCAGAGGAAACTGGAGTTAACTGTGTTAAAAACTGACAAACATCATGTTAAAGATACGACAACCTTTCCTACAAGTATGTAATACAATAAACGTGATAACCTACCTAGAAGTATGTAATACAATAAACATGATAACCTTCCTAGAAGTATATAATACAATAAACGTGATAACCTTCCTAGAAGTACATAATACATTAAACGTTATAACCTTCCTAGAAGTATATAATACAATAACCGTGATAACTTTCCTAGAAGTATGTAATACAATAACCGTGATAACCTTCCTAGAAGTATATAATACAATAAACGTGATAACCTTCCTACAAGTATGTAATACAATAAACGTGATAACTTTCCTACAAGTATGTAATACAATAACCGT
>NW_013767217.1:0-1211 GCF_000517525.1 Limulus polyphemus
ACCAAGTAAGGCTAACGATGAGTATTAATGATGAGTATGGTGGTTATAAATTAGGTAACTAGAGTTACCACTATGTGTTCATGGAGTAGTTGTACCAAGTAAAGCAAAAGATGAGTATGATGATTATAAATTCGGTAACTAGAGTTAAACCTAGGTATTCGTTGAATTGTTGTACCAAATAACGCTAAAGATGAGTATGGTGGTTATATATTCGGTAAATAGAGTTACACCTAGGTAACTCCTCGAACCGTTATTTGGTATAACCCCCATACTCATCTTTAGTTATAAATTCGGTAACCAGAGTTAAACCTAAGTGTTCATGGCGTAATTGTTCCAAGTAAGGTGTAACTCTAGTTACAGAATTTATAACCACCATACATATCTTTAGGGTGTTCATGGAGTAGTTGTACCAAGTAAAGCTAAAAATGCGTTTGGTGGTTATAAATTCTGTAACTAGAGTTACATCTAGGTGTTCATGGAGTAGTTGTACCAAGTAAAGCTAAAAATGAGTATGGTGGTTATAAATTTGGTAACTAGAGTAAAACCTAAATGTTCGTGGAGTTGTTGTATCAAGTAAGGCTAATGATGAGTATGGTGGTTATAAATTAGGTAACTAGAGATACACCTAGTTATTCGAGGAGTAGTTGTACCAAATAATGCTAAAGATGAGTATGTTGGTTACAAATTCGCTAACAAGATTTACACCTAGGTGTTCGTGGAGTTGTTATACCAAATAATGCTACCGATGAGTATGGTGGTTAGAAATTCAGTAAAAAGAGTTACACCAAGGGGTTCGTGGAGTTGTTGTACCAAATAACGCTAAAGATGAGTATAGGGGTTATAAATTCGGTAACCAGAGATAAACCTAAGTGTTCATGGAGTAGTTGTACCAAGTAAGGCTAAAGAAGAATATGGTGGATATAAATTCGGTAACTACAGTTACACCTAAGTGTTCATGGGGTAGTTGTACCAAGTAAGGCTAAAGATGAGTATGGTGGTTATAAATTCTATAACTAGAGTTACACCTATTTGTTCATAGAGTAGTTGTACCAAGTAAGGCTCAAGATGAATATGGTGGTTATAAATTCGGTAACTAGAGTTACACCTAGGTATTCGTGGAGTTGTTGTATCAAGTAAAGCTAACGATGAGTATGGTGGTTATAAATTAGGTAACTAGAGATACACCTAGGTATTCGTGAAGTAGTTGTACC
>NW_013767218.1:0-849 GCF_000517525.1 Limulus polyphemus
ATTTGTAATTGATAGGTAATAATTGTTTGGTATTGGCTAATAGTTAGATAAACAATAATTGGGATTGGTTAATGGTTAGACAAATAATGTTTGTATTGACTAATGGTTAGATAAAAAATGTTTGGGATTGGTTAATGGTTTGACAAATAATGTTTGGTATTGACTAATGGTTAGATAAAAAATGTTTGATATTGGCTAATAGTTAGACAAACAATGTTTGGTATTGACTAATAGTTAGACAAACAATGTTTGATATTGAATAATGGTTAGATAAACAATGTTTGGTTTCGGCTAATGGGTAGATCAACAATGTTTGGTATTCGCTAATGGTTAGATAAACAGAATTTGGTATTGTTTAGAAGAGCAATGTTTGGTATTGGCTAATGTTTAGATGAACAATGTTTGGTATTATATAATTGTTAGTTGAACAATGTTTAGTATTGGCTAATAATTAGATGAACAATTTTTGTATTGGCTAATGATTAGATAAACAATGTTTGGCATTTTCTAATGGTTAGGTAAACAGTGCTTTTTGTATTTGTTAATGATTACATAAACAATGTTTGTTATTGGCTAATGGTTAGATAAACAATGTTTGGTATTGGATAGTGGTTAGATAAACAGTGTTTGGTATTTTTTAATGGTTAGGTAATAAGTGTTTGGTATTTGTTAATTGATAGGTAATAAGTGTTTGGTATTTGTTAATTGTTACATAAACAATATTTGGTATTGGTAAATAGTTAGATAAAAAATAATTGGTATCGGTTAATGGTTAGATAAACAATGTTTGGTATTGTCTAGTGGTTAGATAAACAGTGTTTGGTATTGACGAATGATTAGACTAACAAT
>NW_013767219.1:0-820 GCF_000517525.1 Limulus polyphemus
TGGAAGTAAGGTAGGAGTTGGTTTTGGTGAATGGAAATAAGGTAGGAGTGGGTTTTGTTGAATGGAAATAAAGTAGGAGTTGGTTTTATTGAATGGAAATAAGGAAGGAGTTGGTTCTGATGAATGTAAATAAGGTAGGAGTGGGTTTTGTTGAATCGAAAAAGGTAGGAGTTGGTTTTGTTGAATGGAAGTAAGGTAGGAGTTGGTTTTGGTGAATGGAAATAAGGTAGGAGTGGGTTTTGTTGAATGGAAATGAAGTAGGAGTTGGTTTTATTGAATGTAAATAAGGTAGGAGTTGGTTCTGATGAATGTAAATAAGGTAGGAGTGGGTTTTGTTGAATGAAATAAGGTAGGAGTTGGTTTTGTTGAATGGAAATAAGGTAGGAGTGGGTTTTATTGAATGGAAATAAGGAAGGAGTTGGTTCTGATGAATGTAAATAAGGTAGGAGTGGGTTTTGTTGAATCGAAAAAGGTAGGAGTTGGTTTTGTTGAGTGGAAGTAAGGTAGGAGTTGGTTTTGGTGAATGGAAATAAGGTAGGAATGGGTTTTGTTGAATGGAAATAAAGTAGGAGTTGGTTTTATTGAATGGAAATAAGGTAGGAGTGGGTTTTGATGATTGGAAATAAGGTAGGAGTTGGTTTTGGTGAATGTAAATAAGGTAAGAGTTGATTCTGATGAATGTAAATAAGGTAGAAGTGGGTTTTGTTGAATGTAAATAAGGTAGGAGTTGGTTTTGATGAATGTAAATAACATAGGATTGGGTTTTGTTGAATGGAAATAAGGTAGGAGTGGGTTTTGTTGAATGGAAATAAGGTAGGAG
>NW_013767220.1:0-824 GCF_000517525.1 Limulus polyphemus
AGTACTATACATTACTCAATTTCTTAATTTAAAAGTAAATATTAAAAAACAAAAATATCGATTATTGTGTGTCACGTGGTATGTTGAATACAGCACTGGTTCAATTTAGATGTTTTTGAAATCAAAATATTAAGTCTATAGTTTCGTATGAATTAGAAACTCAAATTACCAACATTAACAAGCTAGAATATAAAATAAGAACCTCTCATCTTTTGTATTTGCTAAGATACTGCTCGTGTTATACATCAGACACAGTGGCACCCTGCCCACCTATTTCCATTTTTTGGAAACACTCTCTTATGTACACTTACTTTTACATATGACATGAATAACCAATCGGAAGCTTAGAATGCCCCCTAATGGCTTTCTCAGCCATTTTAACGGGTTTGGATGCCATTTCTTTCTTTTGAACTAATATTTCAAGGAGGTAGGGTGTGTCTTTAGTCTGCTCAAAATTTCATATTTTTTTTTACTAAAATACATCTTAGTTACTGAGCTTGATAAATTATAGTGGAATTCTATGGTATTGATGTAGTAATTTATGATTTTTTTAGTTATTCAAATGTATTTTGTTTCATTGTAAAAAAATTATTTTGTTTCATATCCTCCATGTGCAAAATTTTTAAAGGCTTAGCAACCTACATCAAGCAGGAACCAAGTACAAAGGTCGTAACTAGAAGAGATAATTGTTTGCTTTACTTCTTTATTTACTGTTCTACGTTTTACGAAAAATAACTTTAAGAACTTATTTCAAAATAGCAATAATATATATACATATATAATGTATAATAATTGGAATGTGTCTGTATTTTACAAATTACTAG
>NW_013767221.1:0-823 GCF_000517525.1 Limulus polyphemus
GTAAGGTTTGAATTTTTACTGTTTTGAATTACTTCCCACCATTACTATAAATATGACAAAAATATCTACTTACAGAATCTGTTCTTATTTCTTTCTTTATTTTGCACAGAAAAAAAATCGCCTGACAAAAAATTAAAAGTTATTTTAATAAGTAAGCTTTAATCGTCACACAACGTATAACACGCTAAACCTAAGAAACACAGTTAGTTCTCTGATACGGAATTAACTTTTACTCAAATTATATGTATTCTTATATAACAATTGTTCTATTTGTGCGCATGCTCACTATTTAAAACGCTTAAATGTATAAGTAAATCAATGTCAAACTTGTGTTTTATAACAGATGGCTTCAAGTGTTAATGTAAGTGTTACCTATCTTGAACTGTACTTTTCATAAAATGTTAATAACAGTGGTGAAAGTAGGCCAGTACGGCGTACCGCTATGAAATATTTGGAATTTTGTGTTGTTGTTTTTTTCAATTACGAAAACGTCCAGTAACACAGTGAAGTAACCATTTTTCGATAAGTCATTGATATCAGGTGGCTTGTTATCCATTGGTGATGAAATGTATGTAACGGACATTTTAAATAATGCTAGTAGAACCGTATATGTACCATTTATTCAACTCTTTATTCAAAGTTTTATGTATGAATTATGATTAAGTTAAAACTACATTTAAAACCAGTCATTTTCTTCAATACCTGATGACTTGGATATCATAAATATTTGTATATAAACACAGTCCGTGTGTTTTGACAATGATCTCTTTCATTCCACTCCTACTATAAACTGTTATAATCATTTTCATGAGAACAGACGTGG
>NW_013767222.1:0-823 GCF_000517525.1 Limulus polyphemus
GTGGCTTACCTCGCTGACCACATTTTACCCGGAAAGTCACGTCTGAGAGATGATCCACTATGTCATATGGGCCTTCCCATGGAGAAAACAACTTAGGAGACTTCCCTTTGGTCTTCCTGGGATTATACAACCTTACCTTGTCTCTGGGTACAAAGCAGACTTCAGTAGATCTCTTATCATAAGTTAACTTCATCAAATCAGCAGATGTTTTCAAGTTTGAACGCACTTGATGGTGAATATCATCCATCCTTTCCGATAACACTTTCACAAACTCTGACACATTTTCAAGCAACTCTTCATAAGGTGGGCGTCCCTTATGCTTGGGTCCCCTTTTTGCACTACATGTACTGCATGTTCTGCACCATTCTTCCACATCTCGTCTCATACCTATCCAGTAATATCTTTGTCATAGGTGACTCAATGTTTTCTTAATTCCGAGATGTCCTCCTGTTACAGTATCATGGGATTGACGCAACACAACTTCCCGTAACTTCCTCGGTATAACTGTTTGCCAAGTCGTCACTTTCCCATCTGTAGTTTCCCATCTCCGGAGAAGAATACCATCTTCAAGCTTTAACTGGTCCCATTGTGCTCAATAGTGCTTTGTCACAGGGCTTAGACTAGACACCTTCTCTCAAGCAGGGCGCGAAACACTTGCTTTTAAAAAATCAGTCATTGGCTTCAAATCTTGATCTTTCTTCTGTTCTGCTTTGATATCTATATTTGGTTCCACTTCACTATCATCAACTCTTTCAGTCGGCTTGACTTCAGCTTGATGGCACCTAATTAGTTCAACCTCTCTTTTAACAGTTACCGGAACTTG
>NW_013767223.1:0-823 GCF_000517525.1 Limulus polyphemus
TAGGTGTAACTCTAGTTTCCGAATTTATAACCACCATACCCATCTTTAACCTTACTTGGTACAACTACTTCATGAAAACCTAGGTGTAACTATAGTTATCGAATTTATAACCACCATACTCAACCTTAGCTTCACTTGGTACAAGTACTCCATGAACACCTAGGTGTAACTCTAGTTATAGAATTTATAACCACAATACTCATCTTTACCCTTACTTGGTACAACTACTCTATGAACACCTAGGTGTAACTCTAGTTAAAGAATTTATAACCACAATACTCATCTTTAGCCTTACTTAGTACAATTACTCCACGAACACTTAGGTGTAACTCTAGTTACTGAATTTATATTCACTATACTCATCTTTAGCCTTACTTGGTACAACTACTCCATAAATACCTAGGTGTAACTCTACTTACCGAATTTATAACTACCATGCTCATCTTTAGCCTTACTTGGCACAACTATTCCATGAACACCTAGGTGTAACTATAGTTACCGAACTAATTTTTGGCCTTACTTGGTACAATTACTTCACGAACACCTAGGTGTAACACTACTTACCGAATTCATAACCACCTTACTCATCTTTAGCCTTAATTGGTACAACTACTCCATGAACACCTACATGTAACTCTAGTTATAGAATTTGTAACCACCATACTCGTCTTTAGCCTTACTTGGTACAACTACTCCATGAACACCTAGGTATAACTCTAGTTTCAGAATTTATAACCACCATACACATCTTTAGCCTTAATGATACAACTACTCCATAAATACTTGGTGTAACTATAGTGACAGAATTTATAACCACCATACT
>NW_013767224.1:0-1371 GCF_000517525.1 Limulus polyphemus
TTAGACTTAGTTATGACTTGCTTGGTTTTCTTTTGTGCCTTGGTAATCTTCTGTATGGTGCAGTTTGAACCAAAGTCCCATGTGACTTTCTGTGACAATGTGTCGACTGGTACCAGTCCCTTACTCCACGTGATGTTTAAACATGTAACATTGGCTGATTTGGAGATTCCTAACTTAGCAGATAGGACCTGTGGATATTTTCATAGCATTCTTATTGCTTTCATTTTTGCAGTTGATGACAAGAAATGTGATCTGGATGGTTATGTTTAGCCTTTCTGCTTGTTTCTGTCTTGTTATAAATCAGTTGATAAACTAGGAATCAGCCAACTGGGTAAGCTCTCCTCCCTCTATTAGTGCTTGGGGAGAGAATGCCCAAGGGGTACAGAAGAACAAAAATGTTGGGTATCCCTGATATAGAGCATCAGATAATATAATACAATATTAGAAAACAAATTTATCATTTTACAGTCGATTATAAGCACTTAATCTCCAATATGACAGAGTAAACTGTAGAATATGTAATGTTTCAATTCCTTCTTGGTATATATGAAGCACCACCCAGCCCTAAGGCAGCTAGATTGATCACAAAACCTTATGGTTCAGGCTTTGCATTGCACTTCCAAAGTTGGTGGCGAAACCCGACTTGGGCTTTGTTAATTTATCAGAATTGAAGCAGTAGCAGCTGCATATTTCTCTAGAGAATCATCTGGGTGACAACATCATCACCAGTGAATGTGGCACAAACATCATAGTATCCAGTAGGACTGTGTTTAAGTACTATGATGTGTTGGTTGTTGGTTTACCTTTGGCAAACGTCGAACTCAGTGTGATGTTGTAACATTAGGATGATACTCTTTGATTCATGGTAAATGCCATTTCTTCAAGAATTAAGCCATTTTAAAATTACGAACTCTAAAGTTCTTAATAATGCAGTGAAATATGCTCATCAAACTGAAAACTTCACATACAAAGAAAGAAAAACAAGTGGTTTTTTCATGACTCCTAGACGGTAGCTTTAGTGAAACAAGCATGGAGACTTGGGATGATAGTTATGTTATAAAAGAGTTAACTAGTTTTGCTGTCTTTCAGTATATACCATCTACTTTGTATTTTGGATGTTCTATATTGCTTATGTTCTACATTACTTTTTGAAAACATGAGTTATAATGTAGCACAGCAATAACATCACAACGTTCACCATGATCACAACGTTTTGTCTAAAGAGCGTATATTTATGTGAGCCATTTTGCTCTCTTTGTCTGACTGTAGATTAAAACACCATATAAAGTGTAAACCATGGTGCAAATGTACCCCTGGGGTACATGTATCCCAGGTTTGGAATGTCTGCTCTAAATGATCTAATCCATGTGT
>NW_013767225.1:0-823 GCF_000517525.1 Limulus polyphemus
TGGACAAGAATACCATCTTCAGGCCTTAACTGGTCCCATTGTGCCCAATAGTTCTTTGTCACAGGGCTTAGACTAGACATCTTCTCCCAAGCAGGGTGCAAAACACTGGCTTTTAGAAAATCAATTATTGGCTTTACTTCATCATCATCAACTCTTTGAGTCGGCTTGACTTCAGCTTGATGGCACCTAATTAGTTCAACCTCTTTTTTAACAGTTACCGGAACATGGCCTTTGTTGTTCCCAAACGTCTTTTATCAAAATCAATTACAAACTTCCTTGGTAGAAGATAGTCCAATCCTAATATGCACTGGTCTTCAATGTCAGCCAAATATACTTTCTGTCTGTCCTTTATGTGCATGAGCTCAATAGTTTCCCACACTGGCCCACACTATCTTGTAGAATGTCCTGTCACACCATAAAGCTTCTGTATGGCTTCTAGTACTCTTTCATGATCTAACACCTTGATGCTTACAAGGGTTTGCTGAGACGCAGAGTCTATGACAAAGTTGCTCCTTTAGCCATCCAGCTTTCCTGTCACATAGACACTGTGTGTTATTGGCATTTTACACCTAGCTGTTGGGACTTTCATGATGAAGGTTGCTGGGCGTCGCTCAACACCAACCACTACTGATCTCCTTGAGGCCGACTTGTTGGTAATATTCTTCCTACACTGGCTCCTCAAATGTCCGTGCTTTCCACAGTTCCAACAATCTTTCTGGATAGCAGCCTTTCCTGCTTAGGCATCTCCCCTGTGTTGAAGTTGCTGGCATTGAGCTCTCTTGTACCCATGTTTGTTACAGTGCCAGCAAAGTCCCTCAAACCT
>NW_013767226.1:0-827 GCF_000517525.1 Limulus polyphemus
TGCCTTTTAACGAAGATGGGAACATTGACAGGGAAATAATATAATAGCCAATGCTCGGCGTGAGGTTTTCGTTTATAAATTTTGTTGTTGTTCTCGACTTGATTTCTATTTTAATACCTCGTCCCCATAGTTACTATTTGCAAATAGTCAATAATATTGTAGGTCCATTTTATTGTTCTTTCTACACGCCGTTATTACACATTTTCATCTCATCATTTAATTTCTGTTTGCATATATTGTTCTATGTTTATTACAAAAAAAAATGGCGTAATAATCATTAATTGTCAATTTCTTTATTAAATGCTACACGAAATACAAAATAAATAGCACCATTAAATTTATTGTAGATATCAATTAGTAAGGTATATTAGTATTATAAAATTCCGCCCTACTGTGGACTTTAAGGCTCCCTCGTGATTAACATAGGCTCCAAAGTACAGAGCCAGTTTCTAAATTACGCCAGTAATTTCCATAACTACCGAAAGGGGGTTCGCAGCCGAAGTAAAAACCATTAGAATACACATATGCCTGTTGTAACTGGGAATATATGCCATGTTTGATTGACCCTGCTATAACATTCCTGGATTTAGAGAGGAAGGGAGCTCCAAATCCGATGCCAGAATCGGGTTCTTATATATATATATAGATAACTCTACACATCCTGCTAATCATAGTGGAGTACTTTGTTTAAAAAGAACTGGATAAATCCATCACTCTAAAACAGGTCAAAGACTGGATATATAGACAGTTGTTATGAAAGAATTAATATGAATTGTATTTTGAAAGTATTTTTTTTTATGAAAAGGCGTATTCTAACGAACAGAAAT
>NW_013767227.1:0-821 GCF_000517525.1 Limulus polyphemus
GAGTTGTGTACAACATGTAAAGTGCATGGTACAAAGGGAGTAAGTCCAGCAAAGCCTAATGCTTTCTTGTGATCATCAATGTTTTTCCAAATAGTCTTATTCACATTTGGACCATCACTTCCTAAAGCTATCAGCTGTTGTATTGGCAATTCATAGTCTGTCTCACCGAGTGTTTCTAGTATGGTATCGCTTACCGTGTCACCTCTGGCATGGCCAAACATCAGACTTTTAATAAACACAGTACTTATCTCTCCTTTTTGTTCATTCCAGAAACGAACCAAAACATCACATTGTTTCTTGTCCTGGGCATTGCCTGTTTCATCATATTGAACAGCAAATGGGCTCTTAGATGTTTGAATTTTCTTTGCAATATCCCTGCAAAAATAAGGACCAAGGCCATTTGATATCAGGTAGGACACCTTTGACTTGGTCATAGTAAACTGATCGGCATATTGTCCTGGAAACATGGCTTTAAATAGTTCCCCAATACCATCACATGAAGTGTATGAGTAGCCACAAGATGCCACTTTCATTGCCCACAAGGCCTCTGCTTTTGTAACTTGATCACTTACACATACTGGCTTCAGAAAGGCTGTCTCCTTTTCAGAATCACCTTCGCCTTGTTTACTTGTTCCAGGTGCCTGAGTTTTAAACAAGAATGTTTGACCTTTATCATTACGCACTTTCATAGCCTGTTTGTGTTTTTGACCATCAGCATGGCCAACTAGCTGCACAAGGCCTGTATTAGAACAGGATATGGTTTTGTAACACACAAAGCAAAAGACTGAGAAGCAGTTCGTAGAATCCTGTTTACACCATTG
>NW_013767228.1:0-2752 GCF_000517525.1 Limulus polyphemus
TTTGGTGGTTATAAATTCGGTAAATAAAGTTACACCTAAGTGTTCTTGGAGTAGTTGTACTAACTAAAGCAAAAGATGAATATGGTGGTTATAAATTCGGTAACTAGAGTTACACCTAGGTGTTCAAAGAGTAGTTGTACCAAGTAAGAATAAAGATGAGTATGGTGGTTATAAATTCGGTAACTAGAGTTACACCTAAGTGTTCATAGAGTAGTTATACCAAGTAAGGCTAAAGATGAATTTGGTGGTTATAAATTCGGTAAATAAAGTTACACCTAAGTGTTCTTGGAGTAGTTGTACCGAGTAAGGCTAAAGATGAGAATGGTGGTTATAAATTCTGTAACTAGAGTTACACTAAGGTGTTCATGGAGTACTTGTACCAAGTAGAGCTAAAGATGAGTATGGTGGTTATAAATTCGGTAACTAGAGTTACACCCTGGTGTTCGTGGAGCTGTTGTACCAAATAACGCTAAAGATGAGTATGGTGGTTATAAATACGGTAACTATAGTTACACCTAGGTGTTCATGGAGTAGTTGTGCCTAGTAAGTCTAAAGATGAATATGGTGGTTATAAGTTCGGTAACTAGAGTTACACCTAGGTTTTCGTGGAGTTATTGTACCAAATAACGCTACAGATCAGTATGGTGGTTAAAGATTCGGTAACTAGAGTTACACCTAGGTATTCGTGGAGTTGTTGTACCAAATAACGCAAAAGATGAGTATTGTGGTTACAAATTCGGTTACTAGAGTTACACCTAGGTGTTTATGGAGTAGTTGTACCAAGTAAGGCTAAAGATGTGTATGGTGGTTATAAATTTTGCAAGTTGAGTCACACCTAGGTGTTCATGGAGTAGTTGTACCAAATAACGCTAGAGATGAGTATGGTTGTTATAAATTCGGTAACTAGAGTTAAACCTAGGTGTTCTCTTACTTGGTACAACTACTCCATGAACACCTAGGTGTATCTCTAGTTTCCGAATTTATAACCACCATACTCATCTTTAGCCTTACTTGTTACAACTATTCCATGAACTCTTAGGTGTCACTATAGTTACCGTATTTATAACCACCATACTCATCTTTAGTCTTACTTGGTACAACTACTCTTTTAACACATCGGTGTAACTCTACTTACTGAATGTGTAACCCCATATTCATCTTTAGCGTTATTTGGTACAACAACTCCACGAACACCTAGGCGTAGCTCTAGTTACAGAACTTATAACCACCATACTCATCTTTAGCGTTATTTGGTACAACTACTCCACGAACACCTAGGTGTAACTCTAGTTACCGAACTTATAACCACCATAGTCATCTTTAGCGTTACTTGGTACAACTACTCCATGAACACCTAGGTATAACTCTAGTTTCCGAATTTATAACCACCATACTCATCTTTTGCCTTACTTGGTACAACTACTCCATGAACACTTAGGTTTAACTATAGTTACCAAATTTCTAACCCCCATAGTCATCTTTAGCGTTATTTGGTACAACAACTCCACGAACACCTCGGTGTTATTCTAGTTAACGAATTTGTGACCACCATACTCATCTGTAGCGTTATTTGGTACAAGAACTCCACGAATACCTAGGTGTAATTCTAGTTACTGAATTTATAACCACCATACTCATCTTTAGCATTACTTCGCACAACAACTCCATTAACACCTTGGTGTAACTCTAGTTACCGAATTTATAACTACCATACTCATCTTTTGCCTCACTTGGTACAACTACTCCATCTAAAGATGAGTATGGTGGTTATAAATTCGGTAACTAGAGTGACACATAAGTGTTCATGGAGTAGTTGTACCAAGTAAGACTAAAGATGAGTGTGGTGGTTATAAATTCGGTAACTATAGTTATACCTAGGTTTTCATGGAGTAGTTATGCGAAGTAAGGCTAAAGATGAGTATGGTGGTTATAAATTCGGTAACAAGTGTTACACCTAGGTGTTCGTGGAGTAGTTGTACCAATTAAGGCTAAAGATGAGTATGGTGGTTATAAATTCGGTAACTAGAGTTACCCCTAAGTGTTCATAGAGTAGGTGTACCAAGTAAGGCTAAAGATGAATTTGGTGGTTATAAATTCTGTAACTAGAGTTACACGTAGGTGTTCATGGAGTAGTTGTACCAAGTAATGCTAAAGATGAGTAAGGTGGTTATAAATTCAATAACTATAGTTACACCTAGGTGTTCGTGGAGTTGTTGTACCAAATAACGCTAACGATGAGTATGGGGTTACACATTCAGTAAGTAGAGTTACACCGATGTGTTAAAAGAGTAGTTGTACCAAGTAAGACTAAATATGAGTATGGTGGTTAGGATGAGTATAGTGGTTATAAATTCTGTAACAAGAGTTACACCTAGGTGTTCATGGAGTAGTTGTACCAAGTAAGGCAAAAGATGAGTATGGTGGTTATAAATTCGGTAACTATAGTTACACCTAGGTGTTCGTGGAGTTGTTGTACCAAGCAAGGCTAAAGATGAGTATGGTGGTTATAAATTCGGTAACTAGAGTTACACCTAGGTATTCGTGGAGTTGTTGTACCAAATAACTCTAAAGATGAGTATGGTGGTTATAAATTCTTTAACTAGAGTTACACCTAGGTGTTTATGGAGTAGTTGTACCAAGTAAGGCTAAAGATGTGTATGGTGGTTATAAATTCTGTAACTAGAGTCACAAATAAGGTGTTCATGAAGTAGTTGTACCAAGAAAGCTTAAAGATGCGTATGGTGGTTTTAAA
>NW_013767229.1:0-1037 GCF_000517525.1 Limulus polyphemus
GGGCATAAAACCAAATAACTTTTGGGAAAAGGTTGAATTTGGAGACGCCGGTTATCGATCTCGGTACCTCTCACATGCTAAGCGAGCGCTCTACCATCTGAGCTACGTCCCCTATTTTAAATTGTTGTTATATTAAACATATATTAAAACTGATTTATCAAGCGACAAGAAAGTATGTCACCAGGTGAACTTCACGTTAGGGAACACCCAGACAAGATCTAGTTCTACTGAATCATTTCCACTTGCACTTAGTATTATAAAACTTTATAAAATACCAAGAGTAATAAAACACCTAATGTACCTTTCTTTGCCCGAAATATATCATCGGTTTATCTCAAACAAACTGATGAGTCTAATGATAAAACGATATCACTGTAACATAAAACCAACACTACACTATTTCAAAGTTTGTAAAATATTTTATGTTTCTGATGCAGCATCTCATCATCAGTTTCATCTGTTTCATCATCTTTACTACCACGTCTTTATTTGTGTTTAACTTTATCAAATAATAATTCTTCAGTCTCCAAGTTCACCTATATCAGAGACTACGTTAGTAACTAGATACCATTAAGATGTTTTTTTTTTTATCAAACTGTCACTTTACGTTCACTCTATTTACTCTTTCACCTATCTATGTTAGCTTTCAGTACAATATGTTGTTACGTTTCCGTTTGTTAAATTGTTTTTCCGTAACTTCGTTCCGATGAAACTTTAGCAACACAAGTCCTTACTTAATAAAACTGGTTTATTCTTTCCGAATATAACTTTATGATACACTTAATTTCAATATTCGCGCTAAAACAAACACTATAACGAACGGTCAGAGAGAGACGTATTGTTGAAGTTAACGTTCCTGCAGTTCAATTACTCATTACTTACACACACATTACATTACCGTACGTTGTCACCCTCTTTTATATACTAGACTACCCTATATCTAGTAAATGCTAGAGCATTCGCCAAAGTACGGGATAGTTCCAGAAAGAAGAGGGCGTGAGAATAGTCACGTGATCTCGATGACGCAACACTGCCCC
>NW_013767230.1:0-821 GCF_000517525.1 Limulus polyphemus
TATAGTGTAAGAAAGACTAAAATACCGCTATCAAAGTCGAAAATATCTTGTCTAAGAAGGCCTAAAAAGACTGTTATGAAAGTCGACAAAATCGAGTGGACGAAAACTAAAAACATGTTTTCAAAGTCAAGAAAATCTAGTGGAAAACGAACTAAAAGGACCCTTATCAATGTCAACAAAATCTGGAGGAAGGAAGACTAAAAGTCCGTTATAACAGTCGACAAAATATATTGGAAAACTGACTAAAAGGACCCATATAAATGTCAACAAAATTTAGTGGACGGAGGACTAAAAGACCGTTATAATAGTCGACAAAATAAAGTTTAAGAAGGATTAAAATAGCATTATGAAAGTCATTAAAATATAGTGTAAGAAAGACTATAAATACAGCTATCAAAGTCGAAAATATCTAGTCTAAGAAGGTCTAAAAAGTCAGTTATGAGAGACGACAAAATTAGAGTGGACGAAAACTAAAAACACGTTTTCAAATTCAAGAAAATCTAGTGGAAAACGGACTAAAAGGACCCTTATCAATGTCAACAAAATATGGAGGAAGGAAGATTAAAAGACCGTTATAACAGTCGACCAAATATAGTTGAACACTGACTAAAACCACCCATATCAATGTCAACAAAATCTAATTTAAGAAAAACTAAAAGACCTTTATAACAGTCGACAAAATATAGTTTAAGAAGTATTAAAAATACCATTATGAAAGTCATTAAAATATAGTGTAAGAAAGACTAAAAATACCTCTATCAAAGTCGAAAATATCTAGTCTAAGAAGGCCTAAAAAGACAGTTATGAAAGCCGAAAAAATC
>NW_013767231.1:0-823 GCF_000517525.1 Limulus polyphemus
TCAAGTTGAATAGAATTCTTGGAACCTTCATTTAGTGATTGATCAAATTGAATGAAATTCCTGGAACCTTCGTTAAGTGACTGATCAAGTTAAAAAAATTCCTGCAACCTTCGTTTAGTGACTGATCACGTTGAATAGAATTCCTGGAACGTTCGTTTAATGACTGATCAAGTTAAATAGAATTCCTGGAATTTTCGTTTAGTGACTGATCAAGTTAAATAGAATTCCTGGAACCTTCGTTTAGTGATTGATCAAGTTAAATAGAATTCCTGGAACCTTCGTTTAGTGACTGATCAAGTTGAATAGAATTACTGGAACCTTCATTTAGTGATTTATAAAATTGAGTGGAATCCCCGGAATCTTCGTTTAGTGACTGATCAAAATGAATAGAAATTCTTGAACCTTCATTTAGTGATTGATCAAGTTGAATGGAATTCCTGGAAACTTCGTTTAGTTATTGATCAAGTTGAATATAATTCTCGGATCCTTCATTCAGTGATTGATCAAGTTGAATGGAATTCCTGGAACCTTCGTTTAGTGACTGATCAAGTTAAATAGAATTCCTGGAACCTTCATTAAGTAGTTGATCAAGTTGAATGGAATTCCTGGAACCTTCATTTAGTGACTGATCAGATTGAATAGAATTCCTGGAACATTCGTTTAGTGACTGATCAAGTTGAATGGAATTCCTGGAACCTTCGTTTAGTGATTGATCAAGTTCAATGGAATTCCTGGAATCTCCCTTTAGTGATTGATCAAGTTGAATAGAATTCTTGGAAACTTCGTTTAGTAATTGATCAAGCTGAATTGAAATCTTGGAACC
>NW_013767232.1:0-1625 GCF_000517525.1 Limulus polyphemus
GTACGAAGGAAGCCACTGGAATTCGATGGGAAGGTACCGTGGGAAGCATATGGAGCAAAAGTTGAGCTCCTTGCAAAAATGAATGGATGGACAGAGGAGCAGAAAGCAGTGTACCTGGTAACGAGCCTAAAGGGACAACCATTAGAAATACTTGGACAGTTGTCGGCAGATGACAGGCAGAACTATAGAGCACTGGTAGATGCTCTAGAACTCAGTCCGAAGTCTACAGGGCTACGTTTAGGACGAGAGTCCATGCTAAAGGGGAGATACTGCAACTGCTGGCACAGGATTTGGAAAGTATGGCACACAAGGCCTAACCAACTGCACCACGCGATGTCCTCAAGCTGTTGCTGAGGGATCAGTTTGTAGACACCTTGGACAGTCCACAAATGAAGATCTAAGTGAAGCAAGCACACCCCTCTACCATGCAGGATGCAATTGCCAGAGCTCTTGAGTTCAAATCCTACCTTAAGTCCAGTGCAGAGGTACCAAGGTTGGTACAGTCATCAGGATTCAAGGCCAGAAAATGTCAGCTTTTAGAGAGGTTTGAGGGACTTTGCTGGCACTGTAATAAAATGGGCACAAGAGAGCCCAATGCTGGCAACTTCAACACAGGGGAGATGATACAGCAGGAAAGGCTGCTACCCAGAAAGGTTGTTGGAACTATGGAGAGCAAGGACATATGAGGAGCTAGTGTAAGAAAAATACTACCAATGAGTCACCTTCAGAAAACCAGTAGTAGTTGGTGCTGAGGGACGCTTACAAACCCCCATTGTGAAAGTCCCAAAAGCTAGGTGTAAAATGACAAGAACACATAGTGTCTATGTGACAGGCAAAGCTGGATGGCCAAAAGTGCAACTTTGTCATAGATTCTGCATCTAGGCAAACCCTTGTGAGTATGAAGGTGCTACATCATAAAGGAGTACCAGAAGCCATATGGAAGCTCTGTGGTGTGACAGGACATTATGCAAGGTTGTGGGGACAAGTGTGGGTTATTATTGAGCTCGTGGGCATAAAAGACAGACACAAATTATACTTGGCTGACATTGAAGACCAATGCATATTAGGATTGGACTATCTACTACCGAGGAAGTGTGTATTTAACTTTAATAAAATGATGTTTGGGAACAACAAAGCCCAAATTCTGGTAGGTGTTAAAAGAGAGGTTGGACTAATCAGGTGCCATCAAGCTGAAGTCAAAGTAACTGAAGGAGTTGATGATGGTGGAGTGGAACCAAATATAGATATTAAAGCAGAACAGGAGAAATACCAAGATTTGAAGCCAATAATTGATTTTTAAATACAAGTGTTTTGTGGCCTGCTTGGGATAAGGTGTCTAGCTTAAGCCCTGTGACAAAGAACTATTGGGCACAATGGGACCAGTTGAAGCTTGAAGATAGCATTCTTCTCCGGAGATGGGAAACTACAGATGGGAAATTGACGACTTGGCAAATGGTTATACCGAGGAAGTTACGGGAAGTTGTGCTGCGTCAATCCCATGATACTTTAACAGGAGGACATCTCGGAGTTAAGAAAACATTGAGTCACCTACAACAGAGATTTTACTGGATAGGTATGAGGCAAGATGTGGAAGAATGATGGAGGACATGCAGTACATGTTGTGC
>NW_013767233.1:0-1059 GCF_000517525.1 Limulus polyphemus
TATGTTCAGTATGTTTAATTCTCTAAGTTTACTGTCGTTTCATTTGACGTAACTGTTATAGATTAACATTATGTTCAGTATGTTTAATTCTCTAAGTTTACTGTCATTTCATTTGATGTAACTGTTATAGATTAACATTATGTTCAGTATGTTTAATTCTCTAAGTTTACTGTTGTTTCATTTGATGTAACTGTTGTAGATTAACATTATGTTCAGTATGTTTAATTCTCTAAGTTTACTGTAGTTTTATTTGATGTAACTGTTATAGATTAACATTATGTTCAGTATGTTTAATTCTTTAAGTTTACTGTAATTTCATTTGATGTAACTGTTATAGATTAATTTATGTTCAATATGTTTAATTTTTATAAAATGCAGTTGTTATGTTTGTGCTTCAACTTTAAGTTTCATCTAGATATATATATACTTGTAGCAAACACAAAGGTATGAAAGTTACAAATATATGTAGAATAACATCTGAAGTTGCTTATCAACTTATTCAACAGCAATGAATTAGCCAGAACTTACTTGTGTTCCCATTCCCAGAGTCATAAGCATAAAGAAAAACAAAAAAGACCACAAGGGTGATACAGGAAGTCTGGCCACTGCTTCAGGGTAAGCAATAAATGCCAAACCAGCACCTGAAAGAGAAGTGAGCATTTAGAAAAATGTGGATATTTGGTATCACTAAATTATTGTATGTTAACAGCAGTGAAATAGGCTTAGATCCATACCTTTCTCTCCAAGAATTACACAGTTATGAAACAGTTTCTCTCCAGACGTACATTCCAACTTCAACAACTGACAACTATCAAACAGTTTCAAGTTGGAATGTATGTATGGAGAGAAACTGTTTGATAGTTGTTGAAGTTGGAATGTATGTATGGAGAGAAACTGTTTGATAGTTGTCTATTGTTGAAGTTGGAATGTATGTATGGAGACCAACAACTATCAAACAGTTTCTTTCCATACATACATTCCAACTTCAACAACTATCAAACAGTTTCTCTCCATACATACATTCCAACTTCAACAACTAGACAATTATCAAACAGTTTC
>NW_013767234.1:0-823 GCF_000517525.1 Limulus polyphemus
TTTTATTTTCTTTTATTAATTCATTCAAACTCACTAGTTATGGTATCAGACGATTATTTTATTACAACCATTAAGGGATAGGTGTTATTATGGTATAGGTTAAAAGTGTACTATTATATTAACAGTGCCTCTGTACTGGGATTACATCCAAATTCTTTTAGCATAGTTAAAAGTGTATTATTATAGTAGCACTGCCTCAATGCTGGGATTACATCCATATTCTTGTGGCATAGTTAAAAGTGTATTTTTGTAGTAGCACTGTCTGAATGCTGGGATTACATCCAAATTCTTGTGGCATAGTTAAAAGTGTATTATTGTAGGAGCACTGCCTCAATGCTGGGATTACATCCAAATTCTTGTGGCATAGTTAAAAGTGTATTATTGTAGTAGCACTGCCTCTATGCTGGTATTACAACCAAAATTCTTGTGGCATAGTTAAAAGTGTATTATTTTAATAGCACTACCTCAGTGCAGGTATTACATCCAAATTATTGTGGCATAGTTAAAAGTGTATTATTGTAGGAGCACTGCCTCAATGCTGGGATTACATCCAAAATTCTTGTGGCATAGTTAAAAGTGTATTATTGTAGTAGCACTGCCTCTATGCTGGGATTACATCCAACATTATTGTGGCATAGTTAAAAGTGTATTATTGTAGTAGCACTGACGCTACGCTGGGATTACGTCCGAAATTATTGTGGCATAGTTAAAAGTGTGTTATTGTAGTAGCACTACCTCAATGCTGGGTATAACATCCAAATATCTTGTGGCATAGTTAAAAGTGTATTCTTGTGGTGGTACTGCCTAGGTGCTGGGAGTACAT
>NW_013767235.1:0-1375 GCF_000517525.1 Limulus polyphemus
CTGGATTGGTGGTACTTTCGTGCAGTTATATAATAGATACATATATCACTGAATTGGTGGTATGTCCATGCAGTTATATATTATATACATATATCTTTGTATATATCACTGGGTTGGTGGTACGTATATACAGTTACATAATATATACATATATCACTCGATTGGTGGTGAGTTCCTGCAGTTATATAATATATACAAACATCACTGGATTGGTGGTACGTTCGTACAGTTATGTAATGTATACATTGTATATCACTGGATTGGTGGTACGTTCATGCAAGTGATATATGTATATATTATATAACCTGGACATACCACCAATTCTGCAGTTATATAATGTATACATATATCACTGGATTGGTGGTACGTCTATACGGTTATATAATATATACATATATCACTGGATTGGTGGTATGTCCACGCAGTTATATAATATACACATCATATATCACTGGATTGGTGGTAAGTTCCTGCAGTTATATAATATATATATATCATTGGATTGGTGGTATATCAACGCAGTTATATAATATATATATATATATATCACTGGATTGGTGGTAAGTTCCTGAAGTTATATAATATATATATCACTGGATTGGTGATGTATCCACGCAGTTATATAATATATATATATATCACTGGATTGGCGGTGTGTCCACGCAGTTATATAATATATATACATATATCACTGGATTGGTGGTACGTATATACAGTTATATAATATATACATATATCACTGGATTGGTGGTACGCTCTTGCAGTTATATAATATATACATCATATATCACTGGATTGGCGGTATGTCCAACCAGTTATATAATATATACATAGATCACTGGATTGGTAGTACGTTCGTGCAGTTATATAATATATACATATGTCACTGGATTGGTGGTATGTCCACGCAGTTATATAATATACACATTGTATATCACTGGATTGGTGGTACGTATATACAGTTATATAATATATACATATATCACTGGATTGGTGGTACGTCCATACAGTTACATAATATATACATATATCACTGGATTGGTGGTACGTTCGTGCAATTATATAATATATATTTGATATATCCACTGGGTTGGTGGTACGTATATACAGTTATATAATATATACATATATCACTGGATTGGTAACATCCAGTTATATAATATATACATATATCACTGGATTGGTGGTACGTATATACAGTTATATAATATATACATATATCACTGGATTGGTGGTACGTATATACAGTTATATAATATATACATATATCACTGGATTGGTGGTATGTCCATGCAGTTAAATATTATATACATATATCACTGGATTGGTGGTATGTCCATCCAGTTATATAATATATACAAACATCACTGGATTG
>NW_013767236.1:0-823 GCF_000517525.1 Limulus polyphemus
CAAACGGAGACGTAACAATACCAATACATTATTGTTTACATGTAGTTTTATTAAATAAAGTTACGTCTACGTGAGTTTGTTTGTCTGACCGCGTAAATTTTTTTTTAAATATATCTGATTTATCGATCTAACACTGCCTGCAAAAAGTGTAGCTTAAATAGCGTGCGTAAAAATGATAGAATAAGGAAAATTCAAGCGAACGGCACGAAAACTACCGTAAATGTTTTGCGGGTTGCGGCTGGTAGACATGTAATAGCCAAATATCTGTATTTGTCACAGTGCTACTTTTCAAGAGTACATTATAGGAAAGATTCATTTTTTCAGTTCCTAAAATTTAATATCGATATCAACATCGATCGGTTAGTCTTCGTATCTGCTGAACAGTCAATCTGAGAAGAAGAAAAAAAAAAGGATCTTTTCTGTTTCATGCACCGCGTTAAAATAAAAAATAATATATGTTTTTAATGTAGTTTTTAATGCTGATTTCAGGAATATAAATTAAAATTTGGAGAAATGAAAAATATTTTTTATATTTATTATTTTGCTAGGTCAGGTCAGTTTATGTGAGGTTAGATCAAGTTAGACTAATTAGTAAATAATTACATGTTTATTTAAGTAAAAAATAAATTTAATTAAAAACATTCTTTAAAAAAGGGAAAATGTTTTCCAATTTCTTCCACTTTAAAAATCAATTCTCCAAATTTAAATTTCTGAAATCTGCAGCAATTGGAAAGTACTTGGAATGTGGTTAAAAGACGTAACAAGTTCGTTTGGCGTCATAGGCATGAAAATGATCTCTTCAAGCAAATATTTAAGAATATTT
>NW_013767237.1:0-934 GCF_000517525.1 Limulus polyphemus
CTGGTCCCATTGTGCCCAATAGTTCTTTATCACAGGGCTTAAGCTAGACAACTTCTCCCAAGCATGGTGCAAAACACTTGCTTTTAGAAAATCAATTATTGGCTTCAAATCTTGGTCTTTTTTCCTGCTCTGATTTAATATCCATATTTAGTTACATTTCACCATTATCAACTCCTTCAGTCACTTTGACTTCAGCTTGATGACATCTGGTTAGCTGAACCTCTCTTTTAACAGTTACCGGAATTTGGCCTTTGTTGTTTCCAAGCGTCATTTTATAAAAATTAAATACAAACTTCCTCAGTAGTAAGTAGTCCAACCCTAATATGCAGGAGTCTTCAATATCGGCCAAGTATACTTTGTGTCTGTTCTTCATACCCATGAGCTCAATAGTTACCCACACTGGTCCCCACAACCTTGTATAATGTCCTGTCACACCACAGAGCTTCTGTACAGCTTCTGGTACTCCTTTGTGATCCAGCACCTTGATACTCACAGGGGTTTGCTGAGATGCAGAATCTATGGCAAAGTTGCACCTTTGGCCATCCAGCTTTCCTGTCATGTAGACACTATGTGTGTTTGGCATTCTACACTTAGCTGTTGGGACTTTCACAATTGGGTTTGGTAGGCGTCCATCAACATGAACCAGTACTGGTTTCCTTGAGGCTGACTTATTGGTAATCTTCTTCTTGCACTGGCTCCTCATAGTTCCTTGCTCTCCACAGTTCCAACAAACTTTCAGGGTAGCAGCCTTTTCTGCCTTGGCATATTCCCTGTGTTTAAGTTGGCAGCATTGAGCTCTCTTGTGCCCAGGTTTGTTACAGTGGGTCAGCTTTCAGAGAAGTTTGAGGGACTTTGCTGGTTTTCTGGCCTTGAATCCTGATGACTGTACCAACCTTGGTACCTCTGTGCTGGACTTAACGTAGGATTCAAATTC
>NW_013767238.1:0-1418 GCF_000517525.1 Limulus polyphemus
ACGTTGTAAGAGTGACACCGTCAATCCCGCTAGTTGTTTAGTTTAATCAAGAGTTGGCAGTGGTGGATACGTTGTAAGAGTGACCGTCAATCCCGCTCGTTGTTTAGTTTAATCAAGAGTTGGCAGTGAATTGTGTTGAGTAGCTGCTTCGAGCCCGTCACTTGCGGATTAAAGGCGGCTTGTATAGCTGTGGCCGAAAGTTCTAAATACAAAAACCATAAAAAAAAAAATTAAAAATAGCATTATGAACCAATCATGGCGTAGAACAGCAATATTGAAAACTTCTATAAGTTAACGCCCTCTGCTGGCTAAACGATAAGTTTGCATGCTTACGACGGTAAATTTGGGATTTCGATACCCGTAATGGCAGAGCACAGATAGCCTCTTGTGCAGCCAAGACGAAACCAGCGCCCTCTTTACATGAAAGTTAATTCGATCCTCTCCTCGTCTAGATAAATAAAATTTGGCAGAAATTAAAAAGTATAAATATAACTGTCAATCAGCAGTTTAGTTATCCTAACCGACAATGACACATTTGTCTACAGAAATAATGAACAGTTTTTCAACTACAAGTGGCTGAGAAGGCATTATTGCGATGACCGCGTTAGATTATTCCTGACGTTTTCAAATCTCTGTAATCACCAGCGCACGTGTGTTAGTGCATGGAGATCAACATCCTTGGAACCATAGCCTCCTTCACACGAGAAAGCTCCAAGATAAACGTTTCTGTTACGAAGAGAAGAGGCGACCAATATGTTTATAATTAAACGAAAACTGTCATGTTACGCTGTACCATACTCGTCTACGAAAACGAATTAGTTAGTTGTCCGGTTCTGAAATTACCTTTGGTTGGTTGAAGCTTTTCATTCCTTTCCAAACACAGCTCGTTTCTAAGATTAAAACTTACACAGACTGCTGCAAGACCGGAAATACAAAGAACGCAGGATTTTCACTAGTAAGCTGATGTGTTACATATGATATGTTTCACTAGTAAGCTGATTTGTTACATATGCTGATATGTTACATATGATATGTTTCAGTAGTAAGCTGATATGTTACATATGATATGTTTCAGTACTAAGCTGATATGTTACATATGGTATGTTTCAGTAGTAAGCTGATATGTTACATATGATATGTTTCACTAGTAAGCTGATATGTTACATATGATATGTTTCACTAATAAGCTGATATGTTACATATGATATGTTTCACTAGTAAGCTGATTTGTTACATATGATATATTTCAGTAGTAAGCTGATATGTTACATATGATATGTTTCACTAATAAGCTGATATGTTACATATGATATGTTTCAGTAGTAAGCTGATATGTTACATATGATATGTTTCAGTAGTAAGCTGATATGTTACATATGATATGTTTCACTAGTAAGCTGATATGTTACATATGATAT
>NW_013767239.1:0-823 GCF_000517525.1 Limulus polyphemus
GCAAGTGTTTTGCGCCCTACTTGGGAGAAGGTGTTTAGTCTAAGCCCTGTAACAAAGAACTATTGGGCACAATAGGACCAGTTGAGGCTTGAAGATAGTATTCGTCTCCGGAGATGGAAAACTGCAGATGGGCAAGTGACGACCTGACAAACGGTTATACCGAGAAAGTTACGGGAAGTTGTGCTGCGTCAATCCCATGATACTTTAACAGGAGGGCATCTTGGAGTTAAGAAAACATTGAGTCACCTACGACAGAGATTTTACTGGATATGTATGAGGCAAGATGTGGAAGGATGGTGCAGGACATGCAGTACATGTTGTGCTAAGAGGGGACCCAAGCATAAGGGAAGTGTTCCAATGAAGTTATATCAAGTTGGTGCACCAATGGAAAGAGTAGCCATTGACATTGCTGGTCCTTTGACTCAAGCTCGTGCTGGAAACAAGTACATTTGTGTGGTGATTATTTCACCAAGTGGCCTGAGGCATATGCAATACCAAATCAATCTTCTTCAAATTTGGTATGCCATACGAACTGCATTCAGATCAAGGTCATAACTTTGAATCAGCTCTGTTCCATGAATGCTGCAAGTTGTTTGGCATACGAAAGACCAGAACAACGCCACTTCACCCACAGTCTGATGGGATGGTAGAAAAGTACAACTGGACACTGGGACAGGAATTGGCAAAGTTTTGTAATAGCCGCCAAGATGACTGGGATGTCTTATTCCCTCCACTGTTGATGGCCTATAGGACAGCAGAGCACGAAACCACTGGATACACTCCAGCAAAGTTGATGTTTGGTCGGGAACTTCAGTTGCCAGTG
>NW_013767240.1:0-823 GCF_000517525.1 Limulus polyphemus
CTTTATTTTAGTAATATCGCTCACATGGTATTAGCAAACACTTGGTAGTTAATATTTTCTTTATTGTAGTAATATCGCTCTTATGGTATTAGTAAACACTTGACAGTTTATATTTATCTTTTTTGTAGTAATATCGCTCTCATGGTATTAGTAAACATTTGATAGTTAATATTTTCTTTATTGTAGTAATATCGCTCTTATGGTATTAGTAAACACTTGACAGTTTATATTTATCTTTTTTGTAGTAATATCGCTCTCATGGTATTAGTAAATGTTTGATAGTTAAAATTTATTTGCATTGTAGTAATATCGCTCTCAAGGTATTAGTAAGCACTTGGCAGTTAATTATTATCTTTATTGTAGTAATATCGTTCTCATGGTATTAGTAAATGTTTGATAGTTAATATTTATTTTTATTGTAGTAATATCGCTCTCATGGTATTAGTAAACACTTGATAGTTAATATTTATCTTTATTTTAGTAAAATCGCTCACATGGTATTAGTATACACTTGACAGTTTATATTTATCTTTATTGTAGTAATATCGCTCTCATGGTATTAGTAAACATTTGACATTTAATAATTATTTTTTTGTAGTAATATCGCTCACATGGTATTAGTAAACACTTGACAGTTAAAATGTATCTTTATTGTAGTAATATCGCACTCATGGTAAAAGTAAATGTTTGATAGTTAATATTTATCTGTATTGTAGTAATATCGCTCACATGGTATTAGTAAATGTTTGATAGTTAATATTTATCTTTATTGTAGTAATATCGATCGCAAGGTATTAGTAAACGCTTGACAGTTTATATTTTT
>NW_013767241.1:0-816 GCF_000517525.1 Limulus polyphemus
TTTATGTTCTAGATTATACAGGCTGAGTTCCCTAATGTAGTACATTATTTATGTTCTAGATTATACAGGCTGAGTTGTCTAATGTAGTACATTATTTGTGTTCTAGATTATACAGGCTGAGTTGTCTAATGTAGTACATTATTTGTGTTCTAGATTATACAGGCTGAGTTATCTAATGTAGCACGCTATGTTCGTCGCATGGAACGATTCGATGAATAAGATGTTCTTCCTCTTCCAGCGCGCCTTAGTCTAGATTAGAACGCTCGTGCTCAAGCTATTTAAAATAATCAATATTTCTAGTGGTTCAGTTCATTAAAATATCGCAACCACTCCTCTACCTCTATTGTTATAACGTTTGTTTGTTTGCTTGAAGTTATGCACAAAGCTACACAATGGGCTTTTTGTGCTCTGCCTACCACGGGTATCGAAACCCGGTTTCTAGCGTTGTAAGTCCGCAGACATACCGCTGTGACACTGGAGATGGCCATTATAACGTAAATATCAATACAGTGGGCATGTCTAATATAGTACTCTGTGTTTTAGATCGTGCAGGCTGGTTTATCTGATATAACACACTGTGTTTTAGATCGTGCAGGCTGGGTTATCTAATATAACACACTGTGTTTTAGATCGTGCAGGCTGGTTTATCTGATATAACACACTGTGTTTTAGATCGTGCAGGCTGGTTATCTGATATAACACACTGTGTTTTAGATCGTGCAGGCTGGGTTATCTAATATAACACACTGTGTTTAGATCGTGCAGGCTGGTTATCTAATATAACACACGTGTTTAGATCGTGCAGGTCTGGGTTAT
>NW_013767242.1:0-3199 GCF_000517525.1 Limulus polyphemus
TATGTACCATCAAAACTTATAAATAGAATATCATGAACACACATTTAGTGTTTTGTATCTCAATGTAAAATAAAAGAACCAGTAAACTATGTTTACTGGCTTTTATATTCAGTGACAAAAACTTAATGAAAGATTCACTAAATATCCAATATAGTTGAAGTGTCCACGCTGTTTGAAGATTGCTTTTATCTTTTACGTTCAAGGTAAGTGACTCTCAGATAGAAATGGAAAGAACGTCTAAATGCAATTAGTTTTAGTCATCATTATGCATAAAGTTCCAAGCCAGCAAGAAATAAGCTCAAGAAAAAGATTATTGAAAATTTCTACAAAAAGGTAGTAATATAATTTTCTTCAATAGTAATGGTTAAACATTGTTAGTTACATATATCTTTTAAAACTAAACTGTAGTGAAACAAATTAACTTATAAAGCTAAATATGAAAATTTAATTATTGTATATTATTTAGAAAATTAATTAAGGGTCAATTAATGTAAAAGTATGTTATACAATATATTAATTATGCAAATAAAAACTAATTAATTTCGCTATAAGTGTTTTACATATAAAATGTCTGAAAAAATATAAAGTATGTTATGCAAGTTAAATACAAAAGTGACAACTATAATCCTTACTAATGTATGACAAATGTGATAGTAACACTGCCCTCTTTTATAAACACCATCCACGTACTACAATTAGATATATAAATGAAGACTATAACTGAAATCCGTATGAAGTCTTTTGAAAGCATAGTAACACTGCCCGCCTATAAAAACACAATCATGATTGGTAAAACATGAGCTTTTAATATTTGTTTCAGAATTTTAGGGAAACCACACATTATTCTAACACAAAAGTCAACTAATCTACCTTCATAATAATTTTTCTATATAAATTTTGTTTTTCTTTATCTTTAAAAGACAATTTTATAAATACAGCAATTTAACATGTGGGTAGACAGTTTGGTTTGCATCCATATAATAACTGTAATATAACAATTTAAAATGTGCGTAGACATTTTGTTATTTAATCCATCAATAATGTTATCAGAATAATTTAAATTATGGCTAAACAGTTTGTTATTTGATCTATCAATAATGTTATCAGAATAATTTAAATTGTGGGTAGACAGTTTGTTATTTGTCCTATCTATAGTGTAGGTACAACAACTTAAATTAAGGGTAGACACTTTGTTATTTATCTTTATAATAATCTTAATATAACAATTTAAATCGTAAGAGACAGTTTGTTATTTATTCTATCAATAATATTAATAATACAATTTAACTTGATTGGGGTTAGACAGTTTGTTTTTTAATCTATCAATAATGTTAATACAACAAGTTAAATTGGGGGTAGACAGTATGTTTTTTAATCTATCAATAATGTTAATATAATAATTTAAGTTGGTGTAGACAGTATGTTATTCATCCTTTTAATAATGTTCATGTAACAATAAAACAACAAGCAGCTTTATTTCTAATACAAACTAACTTCTATATGTACAATAAAGCATAACTACCTACAATCCTTTAAGCATAATTCATAACGAATTTCAATTGGACTGAAAACGTCGTTTTAAGATATAAATAAATCTTAAAAAAACTTATTAACTTGTTGGTTACTTAGTGAAGTATTAATGATAAATATATTCTTGTTACTGTTCAGTAACAAACATTATGTTAGGATTCAAATACTGTTGGAACTCATTAATTTGTTTAAGTGATTGAATTGTTTGTTTGCGTTTATTAAAAAAAATTATTGAAAAGATAAATAACAAAGTGTTTACCCACAATTTAAATGGCCATGTGGTTTGGGCGCTCGACTCGTAATCTGAGGGTCGCGGTTTCGATTCCCCGTCCCGCTAAACATGCTAGCCCTTTCAGCCGTGGGGGTATTATAATGTGACGGTTATTCATACTATTAATTAATGAAAGAGTAGCCCAAAAGTTAGCGGTGGGCGTTGATGACTAACTGCCTTCCCTCTAGTATTTCACTGCTACTTATCAGAAGAAGATAAAGTTGGTAAACAACGCCAACATTTCATACATGTTAGTAGAAACCCAACACTAGAAAATGCCAAAATGGAATCTGTAAATGGTGCTAACGTCTTATACGTATCAGTCTGAATGTTTGTTTGATAATTTACATGCAAAGCTACACAAAGGGACAAAATAAAATAACTATAATTTTTCTCTGTTATGTATCAGACTAACTTAGTCATAAGTTGTTGGATCATGAATAAAAGAAGATCTGGTTCGTGCCCCATTGCCGCAAAACCTCGCTCCACTGTTTGGAGCTGTGGAAGCATTATAAAATTGACTTTCACTATTTGGCCAGTAAATACTAGTTCTAAAATTAGTTTTCTTCATCTTAGTCTGTAGTTTTAAAACTGTGGATGGCTATGCGCATACATATATAAAATTTTTATCTAGTCAGCAATATTTCGGGTACACTGAAATAATAATTATTAAAAACAACGTACAACCTATAATCATAAGTGTGAATTTTTAACTTACAGGACAATCCATTTTGTGAATTTTATAGAAACCACACATTATTCTAACACAAAATTCAACTAAACTACCTTCATAATAACTTTTCAATGTAAATTTTGTTTTTCTTTGTCTTTAAAAGACAGTTTTATAGCTTTAGTTTTCCTGTGATGTTCTTTAGTTACTTGTTTTTGTCAAGAATACACAAATAATTCATTTATGGTTGAAGAGAGTTTAGGGTTTTCTAATTATCTACACAATCGCGTTTGACATCGACTCACCATACTCCAACATTCCGTTACAATAAAACGCAAACAATTAATCACAAAACCAAATTAATGAGTTCCAACAGTATTTGAACCTTAATATAATGTTTGTTACTGAACAAGAATCTAGTCACTTCACTAAGTAACCAACCAGGTAATAGGTTTGTTTTAAGATTTACGTATATCAGAAACCGACTTTTTCAGACCCATTGAAAGTTTTTATGAATTGTGCTTAAAGGATTGTAAGAAGTTATGCATTATTGTACAAACAGGAGTTTGTTTGTATTAGATATTTTGTGCAACGTTATATAGCTGTATGTTGTTTTAGTGTTATTTTAACATTATTGATAGATTAAATAACAAACTATCTGCCCACAGTTTAAATTCTTATATTATTATTATTGATAGATTAAATAACAAACTATCTACCCACAATTT
>NW_013767243.1:0-1136 GCF_000517525.1 Limulus polyphemus
ATTTTTTAAAGATATTTCCTTTCACTTGAGCACTGGTCCTGCCACCTATAATTGGTATCTAAACCTTTTTCTAGTCTGTTTTCTTTATAAAACTGCGTCTGGGCGTGTTAAAGCTCAGTTGTAAAACTTTTAGCCAATCCTAGTCGAAAGTGTCAATTTCAGTACCAATTATTCCAGTTGCTGTATCTCCCACTTGACAAAATATAGGATGATAAGGAAAGCACGCGATGAAATGTTGTTTTCTGGATTTTGTAATATGAATGTGGGTGGTTCTTATTATAGTAACTGCCGTTTTATGTAGAGGTTGTATTTAGTACTGACCAATAGGGCTTTTCTATAAACGTTAGAAAAGTTGCTTCCGGAAAAAACTGCATGGGATGTACGTGACTTTTATTATTTTTATATAGTAGCTTAAGACATGCTGCATCGTATATCTATTTATATTAATCATTATATTGAAAAATTAACTCAAAATAGATATATTTTTTATGAAAGAAGTTGATCCACAATTGTTAGGGTTAACAGCTATCGAGTGGCGAGTGCAAGGTCTTTACATGAAGTAGGCTTAGGGCTTTGAACTGTAAGAGTTTGTGATTTTTTATATACTTTTGTATTTAAATTCGCAGTTTTAAGTTCAATAATTTTGTTCATAATACAAATATGATTTAGTATTTATAAGGATAACTTTGTGTCATTTGTACGTACTAGTAGTACCACTTTGATAGCTTTAGGCTTATCGTAAGAATTTTGTAATTTCTTTCTTACTATCATTACATAGTAAGACCCACACTTCTGTTATTGTTTTATAATTAAAACATATTAACCGATATATAAATATTTTATTCTGATATTTTGCAAAGGAGGTTAAATAAAGTTAAATTACATAAATTCTATACATAAGTTACAAGTCAAGATAACATATATACAAAAGGAGCATCAAAGTATGGATAAACAATGCCTAATTTATAAGTTATGCACTGAGAAGTACACGTGAAGTTGTATGCAAATCATACTTAGATGCAAAAATAAAAACGTAGTGAAAGTTACACTGAGATATTTCATTAACATCTGTTTATATCTCAAAAACATACAAACTGTAAATTTATTCATTATTGATATGTACACTTTATACATGG
>NW_013767244.1:0-823 GCF_000517525.1 Limulus polyphemus
GCTAACCTATAGAGAATGACAATACGTTTATATGTAGTAGATCAGTATTAAGCATGTTTTAAAGTAGCTAAGCTATAGAGAATGACAAAACGTTTATATGTAGTAGATCAGTTTTAAGCATGTTTTAAAACAGCTAACCTATAGAGAATGACAATACGTTTATATGTAGTAGATCAGTATTAAGCATGTTTTGAAACAGCTAAACTATAAAGAATGACAATCTGCTTATATATAGTAGATCAGTATTAAGAATGTTTTAAAAATGATAAACTATAGAGAATGACAATACGTTTATATGTAGTAGATATTATTAAGCAGATTTTAAAATAGCTTAATTATAGAGAATGACAATACGTTTATATGTAGTAGATCAGTATTAAGCATGTTTTAAAGTAGCTAAGCTATAGAGAATGACAATACGTTTATATGTAGTAGATCAGTATTAAGCATGTTTTAAAGTAACTAAGCTATAGAGAATGACAATACGTTTATGTGTAGTAGATCAGTATTAAGCATGTTTCAAAATAGCTAAACTACCCAGAATCACAATACGTTTATATGTAGTAGATCAGTATTAAGCATGTTTTAAAACAGCTAACCTATAGAGAATGACAATACGTTTATATGTAGTAGATCAATATTAAGCATGTTTTAAAATAACTAAACAATAGAGAATGACATTCTGCTTATATATAGTAGGTCAGTATTAAGAATGTTTTAAAAATGATAAACTATAGCCAATGACAATCTGTTTATATGTAATAGATCAGCATTAAGAATGTTTTAAAAATGATAAACTATAGAGAATGACAATACGTTTATA
>NW_013767245.1:0-822 GCF_000517525.1 Limulus polyphemus
GGTGTTAGATCACGAAGGAGTGCCAGAAGCCATACAGAAGCTTTATGGTGTGACAGGACATTCTACGAGATTGTGGGGACCAGTGGGGACAGAAAGTATACTTGGCTGACATTGAAGACGAATGCATATTAGGATTGGACTATCTTCTACCAAGGAAATTTGTAATTGATTTTGATAAAATGACGTTTGGGAATAACAAAGGTCAAGTTCCGGTAACTGTTAAGAGAGAGGTTGAACTAATTAGGTGCCATCAAGCTGACTGAAAGAGTTGATGATGATGAAGTGGAACCAGGTATCGATATTAAAGCAGAACAGGAGAAAGATCAAGATTTGAAGCCAATGATTGATTTCCTAAAAGCAAGTGTTTTGCGCCCTGCTTGGGAGAAGGTGTCTAGTTTAAGCCCTGTGACAAACCACTGTTGGGCACAATGGGATCATTTGAAGCTTGAAAATGGTATTCTTGTCTGGAGGTGGGAAACTACAGATGGGAAAGTGACGACTTGGCAAACAGTTATAACGAGGAAGTTACGGGAAGTTGTGCTGCGTCAATCCCATGATAATTTAACAGGAGGACATCTCGGAATTAGGAAGACATTGAGTCATCTACGACAAAGATTTTACTGGATAGGTATGAGGCGAGATGTGGAAGAATGGTGCAAGACATGCAGTACATGTAGTGCTGAGAGGGGACCCAAGCATAAGGGACGCCCACCTTATGAAGAGTTGCCTGAGAATGTGTCAGAGTTTGTGAAAGTGGATGATATCCACCATCAAGTGCGTTCAAACTTGAAAATATCTGCTGATTCGATGAAGCTATCTTAT
>NW_013767246.1:0-823 GCF_000517525.1 Limulus polyphemus
AGTCCCTCAGAGCTAAAGTTATTGTTAAAGTTGTTGTTAAACACAAAGTTACACAATGGGCTATCTGTGCTCTGCCCACTGATATCGAAACCTGCTTTTTAGCGTTATAAGCCATCGAAGTTACCGTTAAGCCACCAGGGGCGGAGCAAGGTCATAAATGTGTAAATGTTGTGTTTGATAAACCATCGACATTCTGGCTCTGTCACATGTGAAACATGCCAGTAAGTGTCAAAATAAAATATATTACGTGTCCAATAAACACTTGCACAAAATATGAATTGTATACTGACATTTTGGTGTAAGTTAAGTACGGATATTGGCAGTTAGTTTATAATAATGTCATAGAATACACACCAATAACACACAGTCAGTCGGTAATAATGTAGTAAAATACACACCAATAACATACAATTAGTTTGTAATAATGTAGTAGAATACACACCAATAACACACAGATAGTCTGTAATAATGTCGTAGAATACACACCAATAACACACAGATAGTCTGTAATAATGTAGTAAAATACACACCAATAACATACAATTAGTCTGTAATAATGTAGTAGAATACACACCAATAACACACAGATAGTCTGTAATAATGTAGTAAAATACACACCAATAACATACAATTAGTTTGTAATAATGTAGTAGAATACACACCAATAACACACAGTCAGTCGGTAGTAATGTAGTAAAATACACACCAATAACATACAATTAGTTTGTAATAATGTAGTAGAATACACACAGATAGTCTGTAATAATGTAGTAGAATACACACCAATAACACACAGTCAGTCGGTAATAATGTAGTAAAATAC
>NW_013767247.1:0-822 GCF_000517525.1 Limulus polyphemus
AAATGAATATTTTTATCTGTTATTCTCACTGTTGTATTTCAGTACAGGTTTGGTTGATTTGACTGACCTTGTAACCAACATAAAATAATATGAAATAGATATAAAGTATGGTTTTTCCATTCTAGAATGACTACAAATTATAAGAAGGAAACCACAAATGTTTAGTCTAAATATCTTAAATCTCGTAACATTATACATCTATATATATTTATTTTTTTATTTCATTGATCTTTCAGACATGTCTAACTAACATTACGCAAGTTGCAATGACATGGTACAGGTGCAGTCATGTTACCATACCCAATAGTATAAAACTGGCCTTTTCAAAGTAACCTGTCTTTGGTTTGTTTTAATGAACCAGTATTTTGTAAAATACAATCACTTTTTGGTTATATTACATACTAAACTATTTACAAATAAGTTCTTAAAGTTCAGTTATTTTTATTAAAACATTGTACAGTGAATATAGAAAATTATTTTATTCTACGTACAAACTTTGTATTCGTTTGCCCACTTGCCATAATTTGCTAAACTTTGTCAAGTTTCGAACATGGAGGAGGTAAATCAAAATAATTTTTTTAGGTTTTATATATTCATTTTGAAATAACCAAATATAAAATAATTTTATAAATATTGCAGAATTCCACTAATTTATCAGACTTACTAACTATATTTGAGTAAAAAATATAGTTTTTTGGACATTTTCATTTACTACAGCCTTCAGTGATTCAAGACAAAGAAATAATCTTAAACTTCCCACCTTCTGGAGACTGAGAAAACCACTACGGGACATTCTGAGCTTTGATTGGCTATTCACACATC
>NW_013767248.1:0-1798 GCF_000517525.1 Limulus polyphemus
TGTAAGTTGCGGTTTATGTTTTAGCGGAATGCTCCTGAAAAAAACTATAAAACAAAATTTATCCCTACTAAACAGCAACAAGAATGTTCAACTGATTATATATTATTCACCCTATAAGGAAAATTGGAAACAAACGAGACGTCATCAATAGGAAAGCAACTCCAATCAGTCAACAAGAGGGCCCCAATCAGTTTTTGTAATTGCTTTGTACATCATGTATTATTTAAAATTTTTCACAAAACTTTTTCTCATCTTAGAATTTAAGTTTTGTTATTGTTCAAAAGAAAGTTCCATTACACATATAAACAATTTCAACTTCACTGATATTCGTTAAGATATTATTTTTGATCATTTATTTTGTCACGACTTCCACTTACAAACTGTAAAAACACACGACATGAACCGAGAGTTATTTACCAGTGACCTAGAATTGGACCTTACAAAAATGTGTTTACTCTTACCTCTGTCAAGCTAGGTAGGTATCTTGATTTCACTAGCGATATTTTGAAGATAAATTTATATCTAGTAAATAATTGAGATCTTCTATTTGCTTGAATATGATAAGTTTTAAAATAATATTTCAATAAATAAGGATTTAAGTCAGGAATATTTTGCAGTGATCTGCCATGTCACAGTGTCCTGTATGTGTGTGTGGAAGTAGAATTCTTAAAAACTGACGTTTATTAGTTTAAGTAAAGGTTCCATATTTAATTTCGTTTAATTAGACGGGTCTGTTAAACTTTCAACGTAGTATATGCAGAAAAGTCTACACATTTTTAAGTGATAGGCTATACGGCAGCACTACTCTAATCAAATAGTGAATTAGTTTCTTTTATTAACGTGTCGTTCACTATTTGATTAAAGTAGTGCTCCGTATAGCCTATCACTTCAAAATATGTAGACTTTTCTGCATATAAACTATTACTAATAGTTTTGGACTTAGTAATTACTTTTTAACTACTCCTGTGTTGTTTATGGATGATCTCTTGTTGAAACCAACTGGCATACAGTTTTTCTTTAAATTCGTTACCAAGAAAACATCTGGGCTAGATTAAAACTCTCATTAATTTTAGGTTTACTGTGATAGAAAATAGAACATTTTCTAATATGGTCTAAAAATATTTGATAATAAGCATGAAAATGAGGTTTACTAATGTGCCAAGGGCCTTCTTTATGGATAAATAACACTTTGATAATTTGGCTGTTATTAAAACACTTACACGTTCATGCAGTATGTCCACAGAACAAAATCAACTGGTCCATACTTCATAGACTAACTTAATGGGCTTGTTTTTGACACAACTGTTTTCCATTGCTTGGGGGCATACTTACTAAAGATTACAAAGGATATTTAAACATTATAGGGAGTATTATGATTCAAAATAAATATATATCAGGCTATTCACTGATTTTCTTACCTTAAGGAAATTATTGAGCTCAGTACTATTAATGAAGCAACTAACAAAAAACTGAAAGCATAATTGGAGGTCTCTATGTTTATGAGACAGGTTTGAGTTTAGTTGATGATCAGATTTATTCTGTCATTCGCACACATATTACTTGTAAGTATTTGCACAGTAATGCTTGTTAAAAATTTTAAATGACTTGAAGATGGGGTTCAATTATGTTGGGGGTTAGTGTGCTGATAATCTTCCATACGGTGTACAACTAGCTCAATTGTCATACTTATACAGAAGATCCAATTTGCTGCCGTGGGTGGACTGATACTATGAGTGTCCTGTGGGGGTAAAAAAAATCATCCTTAATTCTAATAAAACCTACTGTCATTCACACCAGA
>NW_013767249.1:0-824 GCF_000517525.1 Limulus polyphemus
TAAATATAAGTAACTTACCAATACATCTAGGTTCCTGGCCACTCCAGTTACCAAAAGACAAACAGTGTCTTACAGGGTTTCCTACCATTTTAAACTCTGGAAGACACTGGTACTCAACAACTGCTTCGTACGTTGTTGTTCCATTCATGAGAAAACCTCTGCCATTGGTCACTACAGTAGGCTGTCCACAATCAACCACTGAACAGAATATTAGAATATATACAGAAGATATGTTAGCATGATATGTCTAACAGATTACTTTAGAATATGATTGATTAAAATCTAGTCCAAGAAGTATAAACGAAATATTTTTCATATTGTAGTATTTAACATAAATTTATTACATGTTGGTAATGAAAGGAAAAAAAATCACATAATTAAATCCTTCCTACAGTTCTAGAGCACAAGTTAGAGGCAATTCAAACTATTCAAAGATCTCTGAATAAATTGGCACACACTAAATGTTTGAAATCTCTACATTATAAGAATATTTCATATACTTGAAGGGAAAATTATGTAAACATACAGTATATATATATGTTAATACAAGTAAAATTATGTAAACATGCAGTGCGTATTAACACCAGTAAAATTATGTAAACATGCAGCGCATATTAACACTAGTGAAATTATGTAAACATGCAGCGCATATTAACACCAGTAAAATTATGTAAACATGCAGTGCATATTAACACCAGTAAAATTATGTAAACATGCAGTGCATATTAACACTAGTAAAATTATGTAAACATGCAGTGCATATTAACACTAGTAAAATTATGTAAACATGCAGTGCATATTAACACTAGTAAAATTATGTAAAC
>NW_013767250.1:0-823 GCF_000517525.1 Limulus polyphemus
AAAAAAACTGTCAAAAGCTTAATTTGACTCCTTCACCCTTCTTACATCAAATCTTCCTTCATATCTTTCACAGAAGAATTTCATTAGCTTATTGTACTTTTATTCTTGTCATTATTTAAGTGATTAACAAAATACGTCATTCCAATTTGAAATATTAGGTACATAATTTTACAGTCAAAAATAAACTGATAAGTATTGAGAATATATGTTGATCATCTGTCAAATGTTTTTTCTTCTACGAGCTCCTACACTTGTACCAGTCAACTGATTCTGATTCAGTTAAAAAAATGTTCCTCTATGTCTTTGCAAGACACACAGGGCTGATGCTTCCAAACTCTGGTTTCAAGTGGCATTAGCAGATGAAAATGGTGATCCATTCCTCATGGATGGGAAAACTTGTCAACTGCAGGTTAACTGCCAGCTAACAGCTGAGAAGGCTAAAACAAGTGGGGTAAATTGTCTTGCACAAAGACATAAGAGCATGACATGAACTTGGAACCATATGACTAAGAATCCAAAGTGTAAAATAAAGTTTATTAATAAATTCTGAAAAACACTTAGAATAAGATTCCTGAGCTTCAGACTGTTAATGCAAGAAGATAGTATTACATTCAAAACTGACAGCCTCTTTGTTTAATGTTTTTTTACTTTGTAACATATTCAGAAACTATGGTGTTCTTTCTGACCCTACACTTTCGGTATATTTTACATCCATCTCCATAACTTTTTGAAAGCTATGTTTAACAACATACCTTTTGTAAAAGTAGATAGGAACTTTCAAGTGACAAAACAATCACATCACAACATTATCCTTCAAATGTTT
>NW_013767251.1:0-959 GCF_000517525.1 Limulus polyphemus
ATTTCTTGCCATATAAACACAGTATTTTAAGTTTTAACCATCTTAGTATTTGACAAAAAGTTTAAAACAAAGCTCTAATCAGCGTATGTAAAATTAAAAATATTCTTCTTGTCATATAAACAGTAAATAAAGGTACTTTTGCTTTTCAATATCATGGTCATGCATTGGCTTCTTGTTTGTTTATATGACATTGGAGTTTTTATTATAAATTTTAGTACTGCACAAAATTAGATTTAGAACTGCACAAGTAGGGGTCTACTACACGTTAAAATAAACCCTGATGGCAAGGGCGAACTTGTTGGAATTGATATTGATGCTCTAAAGACGCTTGTTGAGTCTAACCCAAGGCAATACACTCGTGAAATGACCCTAAAATTGCATGTCTCTCATGAAACAATACGTAAACATCTAAGGAATATGGGAAAACTCCTTAAAGAAGGTGGCTGGGTGCCTCAAGAACTCTCCAGTGATCATCGTTTCCAATGTTTCAACGTTACTTCGTCTCTTCTGGCACGTAATGCGCATGAACCATTTTTGGACAGAATTGTCACCTGTGATGAAAAATGGATTCTCTATGCGAATATTAAACGCCATAAACAATGGCCCAATCCTACACAAAAACCACTTCCGACCACAAAACCTGGACTCTATCCGCAGAAAGTGATGCTTTGCATTTGGTTGGACATCAAAGGAATAATTCATTTCGAACTCCTCAATCCACAGCGAACTGTCAATGCAGAGATCTATAGTCAGCAACTGGAACGTTTAAATCAAGCCCTTCATCAGAAACGCCCTTCACTCGTCAATCGGAAATGTGTTCTTCTCCACGACAATGCATGTTCATATGTGGTACATTTGAAGCAACACAAGATTGTAGAGTTGGGTTGGGAAGTTCTTCCCCACCCACCATATTATCCAGATATGGAACCATCAGATTACCATGTTTTTCATTCGTTGCA
>NW_013767252.1:0-2012 GCF_000517525.1 Limulus polyphemus
CACGGTGTCTTTATGACCTTATGAGGTATTGAAGTTTGGCAAGCTTTGGTAATTATAACTGAATTTTATATAACAAGTGAATACACGTGGTCTTTATTACCTTATTGTGTATTGTACAATGACATGCTGTTGTAATTATAACTGTATTTTATGTAACACGTGAATACACGGGGTCTTTATGACCTTATGATGTATTGTACAATGACATGTTGTTGTAATTAGAACAGTATTTTATGTAACAGGTGAAGACACGGGGTCTTTATGACCTTATGATGTAATGTACTATGACATGCTGATGTAATTATAACTGTATTTTATATTACAAGTAAATACACGGGATCTTTATGACCTTATGATGTATTGTTCAATGAAATGCTTTTATATTTATAACAGTATTTTATATAACAAGTGAATACACGGGGTCTTTCTGACCTTATGAAGTATTGTACAATGACATGCTGTTGTAATTAGAACAGTATTTTATGTAACAAGTGAAGACACGATTTCTTTATGACCATATGATGTAATGTACTATGACATGCTGATGTAATTATCACTGTATTTTATATAACAAGTAATTACACGGGATCTTTATGACCTTATGATGTATTGTACAATGAAATGCTTTTATAATTATAACAGTATTTTATATAACACGTGAATACACGGGGTCTTTATGACATTAAGATGTATTGTACAATGACATGCTGTTGTAATTATAACTGTATTTTTACAGTTATAGTTACAACAGCATGTCATAGTACATTACATCATAAGGTCATAAAGACTCCGTGTATTCACTTGTCATATAAAACACTGTTCTAATTACAACAGTATGTCATTGTACAATACATCATAAGTTCATAAAGACCCCGTGTATTCACATGTTACATAAAATTCTTGTTCTAATTTCAACAGCATGTCATTGTACAATACATCTTAAGGTCATAAAGACCCCGTGTAATTTATTTAAAATTCAGTTATAATTACAACAGCATGTCATTGTACAATACATCATAAGGTTATAAAGACACCCATGTATTCTTTTGTTATGTAAAATACAGTTATAACTACAACAGCATGTTATTGTACAATACATCATAAGGTCATAAAGACCCCGTGTATTCACTTGCTATATAAATTACTTTTCTAATTGCAACAGTACGTCATTGCACAATACATCATACGGTCACAAAGATCCAGTGTATTCACGTGTTACATAAACTACTGTTCTAATTACAACAGCATGTCTTTGTAAAATACATCATAAGGTCATAAATTCTCTGTGTATTCACTTGTTATATAAAATTCAGTTATAATTACAACAGCATGCCAATTTTCAATACATCATAAGGTCATAAAGACCCCGTGTATTCATTTGTTATATAAAATACAGTTATATATACAAAAGCATGCCAAAGTACAATACACAATAAGGTAATAAAGACTCCATGTATTTACTTGTTATATAAAATACAGTTATAATTACAACAGCATGTTATTGTACAATACATCATAAGGTCATAAAGACCCCGTGTCTTCACTTGTTATATTTTTATATAACAAGTGAATACACGGGGTCTTTATGACCTTATGATGTATTGCATCATAAGGTTATAAAGACCCCATGTATTCTTTTGTTATGTAAAATACAGTTATAACTACAACAGCATGTTATTGTAGTACAGTGGGATACTGTTGTAATTATAACTGTATTTTATTTAACAAGTGAATACACGGGGTCTTTATGACCTTATGATGTATTGCAAATTGACATGCTGTTGTAATATAACAGTATTTTATATAACAAGCGAATACGGTCATACAGACCCCGTAACAAGTGAATACACGGGTCTTTATGACCTTATGATGTATTGTACTATGACATGCTGTTGTAATTATAACTGTATTTTATACAACAAGTGAATACACGGCGTATTTATGACCTTATGATGTATTGAAGTTTGTTATGATGTTGTAATTATAACTGAATTTTATATAACAAGTGAATT
>NW_013767253.1:0-815 GCF_000517525.1 Limulus polyphemus
CAACGAATGGTGGGATTGACCGTCACATTATAACGCCCCCACGGATGAAAGGGCGAGCATGTTTGGTGGGATGGGGATGCGAACCCGCGACCCGCAGATTGCGAGTCGAGCGTCCTAACCACATGGCCATGCCGGGCCAATATCACATATGTATTTATCCTAATGTCCTAAAACCCCTAAAATATTCGAGCACGAAGTAAACGAATAAAATCAATCAAAGTTACTACTCATTTATTAGAAAAATAAAAAAATGAAGTTAAGCACAAATCTACACAATGGGCTATCTGTGCTCTGCCCACCACGGGAATTGAAACCCAGTTTCTAGTGTCGTAAGTCCGCAACATGCCGCTGTGCCACGGGGGGGGGGCTTATTAAAAATAAGAACGTCAAATTGTTGAAGAAAAGTCTGTAAATGTTTGACTGTCTCATACTCCTGTATAACAGTCGTTCTAATATAATTAATAATACTGGTTATAAGACATTAGCATTAAGTCTAATGCACTTTGAATGCGTGGGACAAAGTGTGGTTGAAATACTTCCACGCAAATACTTGTTGATCAAAAACCCTAAGGGATTTAATATGGAATGTAATGTTAAAAAAATAAAAAGAGGCCTAACAGTAATGTCTCATGACAAGTATAATTAGTTACAGTTATGCCTCGTAGCCTTAGAAAAGGCGATAACACCATAACAATTGTTTGCGTAACAAATGGCTTAAATAAACAGAGTTCCGACAACTACTGCTTACTTTGTATCCCAGCCAGCCTGGTGAGTTTTGTATTGAGGAAAACACATCGTAGGCAAACACTGTGTGG
>NW_013767254.1:0-823 GCF_000517525.1 Limulus polyphemus
CTGATATATATAAGAGGCTGACAACGTGACGGGGACAACAATGTGTGTAGGTAGTGAGTAACTGATCTGCAGTCAGAGAGTATTATTGAGCACGTTCGTTGTTATAGCGCGACTGTTGAAATTAAGTGTATCGTAAAGTTATATTCGGAAAGAATAAACCAGTTTTATTAAGTAAGGACTTGTGTCGCTAAAGTTTCGTCGGAACGAATTTACGGGAAATCAATTAACAAACGGAGACGTAACAATATGGTCATTTCTAGATTTGAGTTTTTAAGGTGAATGGGACAGACATAATGGACAAACAGGCCCTTTGTTGATATTAAATATTATATTATGTTATCTTAAGTGTTAAAATTAGGTTTTATAATCCAGAATATATATATGTGATACATATAAATAAGCATATACAGGAAAAGGAAGGGTTTAAGGGAATTCAGGTGTACAAAAATATCATTTTGAAGGCACAATCAACGTTATACACTTGAATTACCTAATAAAAAATAGGCATGTATTATTCCTTTAAAGGATTATGTTTAAGAAGCTATACATTGAAGAAACTATAATTTAATTTTCAAAAAGTAACCCGAGCTCAAAATAGTATGAGTGGAAGAAGAACCTTAGAAGTGTTTAAAAAGAAGAAAATGGTAGTTTTCAAATATAACATTTGTCTTGCAAAACTGTAAATATGGAACTGTAACAGTTTCTTTAAGGTAGGAAGTCTAATTTAAAAAAACAAAACATATGATAAGGTGACCTTTTTAAACTGTGCATAATGTCAATTTTTTGTCTGTATGTTTAAAATCCAACTGCTAATGTTTGGTAC
>NW_013767255.1:0-822 GCF_000517525.1 Limulus polyphemus
TATTTAGTTGCAACATGCAAATTGTGAACGTCTTTTGCGTCCCTGTGCCCCAGTTCCTTTTTTCGACATAATGGGCTAAAAGAATAAATTAATACATACTGATTACACTATTTAGTTGCAACATGCAAATTGTGGACGTCTTTTGCGTCCCTGTGCCCCACTTCCTTTTTTCAACATAATGGGCCAAAAGAATAAATTAATACATACTGATTACACTATTTAGTTGCAACATGCAAATTGTGAACGTCTTTTGCGTCCCTGTGCCCCACTTCCTTTTTTCGACATAATGGGCTAAAAGAATAAATTAATACATACTGATTACACTATTTAGTTGCAACATGCAAATTGTGGACGTCTTTTGCGTCCCTGTGCCCCACTTCCTTTTTTCGACATAATGGGCTAAAAGAATAAATTAATACATACTGATTACACTATTTGGTTGCAACATGCAAACTGTCAGATGAAAGGAAGCATTCTACTTTCCTAAGTTCCTAGCCACAAATTATATTTAAATTATACAATTATAGTTGCAACTCAGGACTAGTTAGGCACATCTGGATCTGATTTCATTTTAACTGCCATTATTTAGGCCACCCATACTCATGTTAATTAATGTGACACAACAGTAAGAAAATCAATGCAGATGAGTGTATATACTGGTAAATCATGCTTATGAGCACCATATAAATTACATTTAAAAACTCGATAGGTTTAACTACACGAACACTACAGGAGACAAGTCTGAAATTGATTGAATGAAAATTACACACACTGTGGAGAAGGGTGTAATCATAACATAATATAAGCCTAGAGGCTAAAAGA
>NW_013767256.1:0-822 GCF_000517525.1 Limulus polyphemus
ATTTGCAACATACAGTATACATGTTTTAGGTTAACTTACGCTGTAGCTTCACATAACATCTTTCTTATATTCTCTGCTTTCTGGTTTCTCTTCAGTTTTTCAGCAGTTGACAGTTTTACTGGCTCATCTTCTATGTAACGTTCTGGAATGTCAATCTTCTGAGGAAGACCAAGCTGAAGAAAGCAGATACAACATTTTACAATAATGCCAACTTAACAAAAAAAATCTAGAATTACAAACAAACTGAAGGTTAAATATGTAGAACCAACCTTAAGTGGTGAAGACAGATCTAGAACAGACATTACAGTAATTCTAAGGTTATGTTATGCTACGAAGCTTACACAAAAGTACAAAATTGTGAATAGAACGTAACAAACAAGGGCTCCCTTGTTTGTTACATTGTATTCACAATTTTGTACTTTTGCGTAAGCTTTAGTTTCTGTGAGATTTAAGCATGTCTATTTCATATTTTCTTAAGCTCTTCAAGAAAATGTTTCTAAATCAATTTCAGTGCTGCTATGTGGTAACATCTATTCCGAGTCTTTATGTTACACATTTTGTTTTGATCCATTGTATGTAGAAGGATACTTTTGGTTGACCCACAAAAATACACCTAGAGAAATGGAGAAAAGATCCACAAAAATACACCTAGAGAAATAGAGAAAAGACCCACAAAAATACACCAAGAGAAATAGAGAAAAGACCCACAAAAATACACCTAGAGAAACAGAGAAAAGATCCACAAAAATACACCTAGAGAAACAGAGAAAAGATCCACAAAAATACACCTAGAAAAACAGAGAAAAGATCCCACAAAAATAC
>NW_013767257.1:0-822 GCF_000517525.1 Limulus polyphemus
GAGCTCTTTTGTGTTTAGAACAATATATACTAATATTTAAAGTATCAAATTGAATTTTTGTTCAATAAAAATCCTTCAAATGCGACTGTAGCTTTTTTTTCCCCAAAACTTTGTCTTCAAAATAAGTTTGCGTCTTATATACCTGTGCGTTTTATATTCCGAAAAATACGGTATGTTAAACCAGTTATGCTACACAGTAAAACTGCTATATATATATATATTTAAGGGTAAAATCCCACTAATAACACGATGTATACCATTATATACAGTGTTATTAATTTCTCATATACGGTGTTTGATAACAATGATTGTTAAATGTACGTATAGAGGATTATAATCACTGTCGTTGAAGGGACAACATTGTTATATATATACAGTTAGTATGTTAATTATAAACACGAAAGGTGGAGTTGTTATAATACATGTCTTATGATACATTATGATAGGAATGGCGTACTTAGGTTGTTAAAAAAAAAAAAACAAGCTTAATGTTCGAAAAAGCTGCGCAAAGGTTTAAGTGAGAAACTACCAAGTAAATCCTGCGTGGTCGAATAGAGCATTTGGATTTATTGAGCTAAGTCAAGAGAATTCAACATATTCGGTGCATAACAACACTAATGTGTATTTTGACTTGTTTCGTACAAAAATACCAGAACACGTAGAATACGTGGTGAGGCATCAAAGCTGGATCAACAGATCGCACGAGATTGTTTGAGGTTGCAGATTTGACTCTGAGTTTTGGACTTATAAATCTTATCAGGAAGGAAGGAAAACGACAATCTAATGAATATCGATGAATCAGAGCTTCCTCTCTCTCTTCCT
>NW_013767258.1:0-1029 GCF_000517525.1 Limulus polyphemus
CAAAGAATGCCACAGGTGGCTCAAGTGGTGTGTATTTTTTTTTTATTCTTTTGTACTTCCTGTCAAAGTATAAAAAAAAAAAAAAATTTTTTTTTTTAAGCTCCAGTTTTCAAACGTAACGAGTTTCTGGACTGTTGTCGGAATGAAGTTAAAAAAAAAACCGTTAACATTTGAAATATCTTCATAGTGAATAAGTATTACGCGTTATGATTTTAGGAATTTCATTATCTATGCCTAAATTCACAAAAGATGAATCATTTAACTAAAAATTAATGTTACATAAAATGTGAGGCTGGAAAATAATGTACTGAGGCTTTAAACCAAATTCAAACCGCCCTCGCCCCAAGTGGCACAGCGATATGTCTGCGGTCTTACAACGCTAAAAATCGGGCTTCGATACCCGTGGTGGGTAGAGCACAGATAGCCCATTGTGTGGCTTTGTGCTTGATTACAAACAAGCAAACAAATCGCCCTCGCAACAGTTTAAAAACCGCTTCTTTTCAAATGTATGATGATTAATTTTCAGCAGAATACTAGTAACATTAGTGGTTGACTATTAATATAATTAATAGTCAACCACTATGTTTAAAAACCGCTTCTTCTCAAATGTATGATGATTAATTTTCATCAGAACACTAGTAACATTAGTGGTTGACTATTAATAAGTTTGTTTTATGTTAACAACTTATCGGAAAAGTCTGAATCTTTTTTTTTCCTAAAACTTTTCTTCCGGCAACGAAAAAAGAAGTCATGTGGAAATATTAACACTAACTAGTTTCAAAAACAAAACGATATATTTTATTACTACACACTGCTTTCAGGAAAGATATCTCTTATTGCACTCTGGTTTTTTAAAAATCGTATATTTTATTACTACACACTGATTTCAGGAAAGATATCTCTTATTGCACTCTGGTTTTTTAAAAATCGTATATTTTATTACTACACACTGATTTCAGGAAAGATATCTCTTATTGCACTCTGGTTTTTTAAAAATCGTATATTTTATTACTACACACTGATTTCAGG
>NW_013767259.1:0-823 GCF_000517525.1 Limulus polyphemus
GACCAATTTCAGCAACTACTAATTTACTAATATTCTCTAAGGATCGTAAGAAACAATATCTGTATTATGTTATGTTAATTACCATTTTTTTAGGAGAGAACAGTGATTATAATATAAAACACAGCTATAAATCGCTAAAAACTTACCAAAATACTGTTGGTCAATACAGCTAATTTGGTAGTTTATCTTGGTTTAGATTCAAACGCGAGACCTCTCACAAACCAGGCGATTGTTCTATCAATTGAATGAAAAGAATAGCACCCTAACACTTACTAGTTTAAGACCTTGTTGTGGGGTCTGTTACCTGTCAGCCTTTGTAAGTAAAACTATTGTAAAAGCTAACTGGAAGAAAATAATATTTGTTGTGTTGACAACTGCTGTGCTTTTATGAAAAGGCATGTTTACATCAATATTAACAGCTGTTACTGGTCGCAAGGCCATGGACAATAAATGAATAAATTAGTGGTTCTCAAAGAACCTGTAAAAATTATCAATTTCTGTTACTTTCATTGTAGTTCTGCCCGCTAATGTTACAACAGTAAAAACACGTGGTTAGCAATTCGTTTACAGATAATTATTTCTGTTCTTAGGGGACACTTATAAGTAACACCTGTAGTCAAAGTATTACCTGCTCCTATCATTACAACTGAAACATTCTAAAAGAAATGTGTAATGTGTGATTTGTTCAATAAACCTATTAAAAAAAACAATATTACTTTTAAAAATAAAAAAAGGATAGTGCAATCAATACATTATTGACTTACCGTTTAGATACCTGAAAAACATGAAATTCAATATATTTTCAGTTGCGACATATTGTGAA
>NW_013767260.1:0-1085 GCF_000517525.1 Limulus polyphemus
AAGAAAGTTGAGGCTGTGCTGTATGAGGGAAGATCTGAAGGTGAGGTTGTGCTGTATGAGGGAAGTGTTAAGAAAGATGGGGCTGTGCTGTATGAGGGAAGACCTGAAGGAAGATGAGGTTGTGCCGTATGAGGGAAGATCTGAAGGTGAGGTTGTGCTGTATGAGGGAAGATCTGAAGGTGAGGTTGTGCTGTATGAGGGAAGTGTTAAGAAAGATGGGGCTGTGCTGTATGAGGGAAGATCTGAAGGAAGATGAGGTTGTGCCGTATGAGGGAAGATCTGAAGGTGAGGTTGTGCTGTATGAGGGAAGATCTGAAGGTGAGGTTGTGCTATATGACCGAACTTTGAAGTTAGTATAGATTATTGTGCATATATATATATATCAGACGTTGGGTTTGGTCGTTTGTGTTTCAAGCTGACAATTCAAACCAAGATGAATACTGATCAGAATACCATGTTGGTGTTGATTATAATACAATAAAACTACAACGACCTTTTTCAGTTGAATTTTGTTTCTTGGAGTTTATGGATCACGTGGACAATAAGTCGTATGTTTCGTTTCACTTGGACTAACTGAGGATATATATATATATTTAAATTTCAAACATAAACAACATAACTATATTAATATGTAGCAATTAAGCATTTCCATTTTCAATATGAAATGTGAATTGTTAGCTTAGTAGTAGCCGGTTTCTTAAAAAAAAAAAACATGCCAAATGTTGTTTGTACACGTTATATCTCAAAGCTAAATAATGTATGTTCTATTATACAATGAAGTAAACCGAATATTTCTGTTGCAGTACTGCATTGTACACAAACATCTACAATGTACGATTAAATCTGTATTTTATCAAACCATAAACTGTACAATCAAAGTTTTCTAGCGCACATAACAGATACAGATAACATTGTACATTAGTTTGTGTGTGTATAACATAACCTCTCCCGTCTAGTTTCTCTGATAAACATAGCATACTAGCCATGTTCCCTCAGCTACGAACATAACATTGTTTGTTTGTAATTACGTCGCAAAGCTACACGAGGGGCTATCTGCGCTACCCGTTTCTAAGTTTAGCAGTGTA